>NW_011357582.1:0-4726 GCF_000735185.1 Notothenia coriiceps | reverse complement strand
TCTGTAATTGGCACACACCCTCTGATCCCCCTTTTTAAAAAGGGGAACCACCACCCCGGTCTGCCACTCCTTCGGTACCTGTTTCCGACTTCCACGCAACCACACGTGACGTCACGAAATGGCCTGCTTCCAGAAGCAAAGTTTTTTTTATTGGACCTAATATTTTTCCTTTTTTTACATATTATTCAGTATGAAATAAAGAAACATACATTGACTATCTGTTGCATACACCCCCCAGAAATCAACTGCCAAAAACAGTTTTTAATGTAAGATAAGGACTTTAACCGAAGCAATGGTGGTATAGTGGTGACTTTTAGAAAATGTAGTATCAACGGACGGAGAAATATACAACTATGTAATGAAAAGCCTCTTGTGCAGCGATGGTGGTTTAGTGGTGAGAAAAGCTAGCGAAATAGAATTAAAAGTACCTTAACATTTTACTGTTGCAGCACTTGAGAACATGTACTCTAACACTGCACATTATATTGAATAAGACATCCTAACATGTGCCAGCTTATATTATAATAATTTTTTAACTAGTAGGTGTTGGCAAAATATGTTTATTAAGTTTAGAAATACTCTTTACTGGGAATTTACCGGAAATAACAGAAGCATGTTTTGCTTCTTGTGTATGCAGCAAACCTACAGTGAGAGACTGCTGAGAGGATTAACACCAAATAAAAACAAAATAATCACAAGCCTCCAATAAACACTGGAAAGGGCTTTCTCTTGCTAGACATTACGTTTTCATCTTCTGCTGTATATTTTAACGGATATTATTCTCCAGTCTCTATACTTGGAGAGAGAGAGCACGCAGCTGCGCTACATTATTGTCTTTATGTCTGTCTTGAATCCTCCAGTAATTATTCCTGCCTCTTCCCAAAAATGTCTTCACCACCTTATCGGCTGACAGGGAAATGGAGGTATAATGAACTTTCTTTTTCATTAATCTTTTATTGTTAAGCTTCTATCCATCTATCATGTTGTAGGATAAGCTGTTTCTTATTGTCATACCAAACACTTTTGATTTAGTATTCTAATGTGTCAGTGTGCATTGCATTTTATTGTCTCATATTGTATTATACTCAAACAACTCACTCTTTTGATTATGGTCCTATTCTTATAGTCTGCATGACCTATAGCAGTTGTGCCTTTAATTTTTAATTATTTCACTACGTTTCATTGTTCCATATCCATTCATACTATTTGTATCCTGCTGGCTCTTGGTCTAATTGCCAAACCTGATTGCTCATCGCTCCCATCGCACACATAGGCCCTACACCAGGTGGTTTCATCAACATGTGCAAATGCCTTTTCTTTTTAGAAAAAAATTAATAAATATGCCGCTGGACTGTCAGATCATTGCAGCAAATTATGTCAGTGCTGTTGGGTATTATTGTAATCAAGAGAGCTGATCAGTGAGGGCTGAACATACAGTCAAGTGTCTTGTTTGAGTCATATTGTTGGATGAGCTGAAATAGCAATTTAACTGTCGTAAAAGTAGATTTTTCTTATTGTTACTTTACAATAATTAACAAGCTAAATTAACGTAGCAGCACGTGCAGGTTGATTAAACTGCATTCTGCTGCCTTTATTAATATATATATATATTTTTTTTTTAAATGATTTTATTGTGCCAGATTAGACTTTATTTGAGATGATACTGTTGAAATGGGGGAGATAGAGGTGATGACTTGCGTACATGGTACCAGGCTGGTTATCAACTCTGTAACTCAAGCCAGGGTTTCTCTGTCCGGCTCAGTGCGCGTTCACATGAAAGGGGCGGGGTTAGCAACATTTGACCAATCACAAACATGGACAAGCGTATTGACAGCGCAGCGTCATACTTCCTGAATGAAAAGTGAACTATAATATTAGACAAATATGAAGAAGTTAAACTTGAACCTGTTAAACCCCATCCCTGTTTTTCAGGTCTCAGGCTCGAAAGTTACATTTCCAGAACAAATGACCATAACTAGACTTCTAAAAGGGGAAAATTAATAATCTTGTTTCTCAAAGTAAAGACAAACCTGTGAGTTGGATGTAGAAAAGTCAGAATCGATATAGATGTTTTTTATTTTAAAGAAAATTCCGATTGAACATAGTAAAAAACTGTAAATTACAGTGTCCGTCCAAAAATAATATTTTACTTATAGTGAAAACGACCCTTGGATGATGGGTTAGTAGACTAAAAGCTTTAGGAATCCAAAGTACAACAAGTACCCTGTATCCAGATTTATGCAAAAAAAAGTGACATTTGACCTTTTTGGAGAGGTAAAGCAAAAAAAACTCCACCTCTGAGGTGATTTGGGTGGAAATGGGCGTTTTTGCCGTTTCTCTGGAACCCATTGGTCGATTTTGATAATTGACATCTCTTTTTAACCGTTAGAGCCAATATAATCGAAGGGGGATTTCCACATACACACCAACGTTACCAAAAAAAAGTGGGGGCTATGCGCATGCAGTTTTCCGTAAAGCGAAACCTCACGCTCTTAAATCTGAAAACGGAAAAGTAGGTTTTTAGTTTATGGATTATCAATGGATTAACCTATGGATTAACCTTCAGCAGCGTTTTTATCGTTTTAATGCTATTGAAGACAACTTTTGATCAGACAACGACTAAGGTAAGACATATTCCCGTTTGGCTCCCTAGCGCCACGTGTTTTGATGTCTGTTTTTGTTAATATTGTCGCGAGTTCTTATCATGGAGTGATGATATAGATACCTATCAATTCTATGTATTCTCACGATGCTAATCGATGTGTTGAATGTGCAGTTACCATAAGTAATAAGGGTGTTATACCGTGTTTTCTGTGCAAACGCCGTTAACATGTATTCGCTTGTGGCGAATTCAGAGGCTCAGCGTTAGCTTTGTGGGTTACACATTGAAATATTCATAGTTTATTAAATATTAAGAAGCCCTCAGACGCTGTTTCCTGCAGATGATGCGTTTTTCCGCCCGGGGGCGGGTCGATGGAATTCAACAAGTTAAACATCCATGACTTAAACACTTTATCCAGGATAAAAGCAACATGCAAGGTGAATACTACGGTGGCCCTGAAGTGCAAGACACCACAGCATTTCACAAAACGCTACAGTATTTCACAAAACACAACAGCATTTCAGAAAACGCAGCAGCATTTCACAAAACGCCACAGCATTTCCGAAAACACTACAGCATTTCACAAAACACAACAGCATTTCACATTGGACGGAAAGGGTATTCCTTTAGGGAGAACACTTCTTGTTTATGATTGGACAGAGCCAGCCAGAGAAGCACTGCTGTGATTGGTTGTTTTTGCTGCCAGTCAAGAAATGACGTTTCGTGATTGGTCAACGCCCGACAGCGCAATATGTCCCAACACATCAGCCGTTAGCACAAACTCAGAGCTCACAGCTCCTCATATCTGTTCAGAAACTGGACAAAAGTTAAACATGTACAAACCACAGACTGTCTATCTATGTCATGGCGAATACAGTCGCTGCTTTATTTATGTCTGTATGACGTTGTTGTGAGTGTGGACGGAGCAGCTACAGGTTAGTTTAGCCTGATGGATCCGATTCCATTCAGAAAACACGCATTTTAAAAGCTTTTTGCCTGCCGTCTTGTCTGCAGACTTGTCAAAGCGTTAATTCATGGTTTTTACTAACCGTTATCAGTATGTAGTTACTTCGGCATCACTTTGAAACGTGTATTACAATTAAATCACGGTCAAATATGTTCATTTTGTTGTAGTTGGTATCTCCCATAGAATTTACATGGAGATACGCCCCGCCCCCTCTCCAGCGTGTCTTGTTTGAATGACAGCAGCAAACACGGCTGACAGCCGCGGTGAAACTCGAGCGATTAGAGCGATGCGAATATTGGGTAGTCTACCATAGTATTTACATGGAGATAAGCCCCTTAAAAACCATGAATTAATAAAGCATTAATTCTGTGTTTACTCCTGTCATTCAAACAAGATTCTGGAGAGGGAGCGGGGCGTATCTCCATGTAAATCCTATCGGAATCGGATCCATCAGGCCAAACTAACCTGTAGCTTGTTTGTTTGTAGCCTATATTTAACCAGGCGAAAGCCCCTTGAGATCAAAATATCTCTTTTTCAAGGGTGTTGCTGCTCCGTCCACTCACAACAACGTCATACAGACATAAATAAAGCACCGACTGTATTCGCCATGACATAGACAGTCTGTGTTTTGTATATGTTTAACTTTTCTCCAGTTTCTGAACAGATATGAGGAGCTGTGAGCTCTGAGTGTGTGCTAACAGCTAACGGCTGATGTGTTGGGCCAATCACGAAGCGTCATTTCTTGACTGGCAGCAAAAACAACCAATCACAGCAGTGCTTCTCTGGCTGGCTCTGTCCAATCACAAACAAGAAGTGTTCTCCCTAAGGAATACCCTTTCCGTCCAATGTGAAATGCTGTGGTGTTTTCTGAAATGCTGTGGCGTTTTGTGAAATGCTGTTGTGTTTTGTGAAATGCTGTTGTGTTTTGTGAAATGCTGTTGTGTTTTGTGAAATGCTGTGGTGTTTTCTGAAATGCTGTGGTGTTTTCTGAAATGCTGTGGTGTTTTTCTGAAATGCTGTGGTGTTTTGTGAAATGCTGTTGTGTTTTGTGAAATGCTGTGGTGTCTTGCACTTCAGGGCCACCGTATTTATCCATGTTGAGAGTGAATGACACACAGCACAGGCACAATCTGGCACTGACGCTGATAGTGGATCAA
>NW_011357581.1:0-2021 GCF_000735185.1 Notothenia coriiceps | reverse complement strand
GGGGGGGGGCGCTAAATGGCTTTTAATTCCTTTTGCCTGGAAAGAGACGTGGGAGAGAGCCAGACACAGAGCGAGATGAAAGCATAAAAAACAACACAAACAACTGGTTTGAAATGTTCCCAGTGACAAAGCAACAATGAGCCGACAGAATTAGCCGCTCAGGGGAGGAGGAAAGGAGGCCCAAAGCGTGGCGAGCGGCCAGAAAACAAGCCGCCTTATCAGCTCCGGGGGTCCCCAGACCCACAAGGGGTCGAGAGAGGAAAAGTTTTTGGTAAGTTTGAGTTCTCTGCCAGCGGTCACGCAGCGATAAGGAGGCGCGAGCAGAGAAACACTGCTGGACAGAAAGTTAGTTACCATGTGTATCACTCATATTAACATGTAACTACTGTAAGACTGATACTGACAGCGCCCTCTTGTGGCCTTTGAAAGTAGTGCATATTAACATTTGTACAATTTAAAATGAGACATGACCACGTACAGCAACTTTATGCCACTTCTGTAGTGTGATCATATTTACAGATTATGATAAACCCCCTGAGATGCACCATTTTGTTTTCAAGGGGGTCCCGATATTCGTTCAACAATAAACAAAATCCAGAAAGAGCCAGACAAAAGTCAGTCTTCATATTCTATTTGAACACTTGAGATAGACAGGGGGTCTTAATTATCTATCTTCAGTTGTTTCCTTATTCTAAGGCAGGCACCAGTAGGCAGATGTTGCTTATTGGTCTTTCCAGCGTGTGGGTTTTTGAAGTCTCCATAACTCTTGTCATTAACCAGGATCCACGAGGTGCTTTTGAATCCATAATTAATACGATGTCTCCAGGTTATGAAGATTATTTTAATGTGATTCCATTGCTGTCTTTCTGCAAAAGTGGTAGATGTTCTTTGATCCATCTGGTCCAAAACAAATTAGCTATGTATTGAACTTGTCAGGCAGCGATAATGAGGCGCGAGCAGAGAAACACTGCTGGACACAGTGTATCACTCATATTATAAAGTAAACAATGCAGACTGATACTGACAGCGCCCTCTTGTGGCAGTTGAAAGTAGTGCATTGTATTTGTACAAATGTAAAATGAAAACTTCTGTAGCGTACTCATATTTACAGAGATGTATTTATTAGGATAAACCCCATGAGATGCACCATCTCGTTTACAAGGGGGTCCCGATATATGTTCATATTATTTATACAAAGTGTCTATACTGGTCTGCTATGTGTAAGGGAAACTTCTGCAGCAATGGAGAGTCAGGACTCAGAGAGACACGAGGAGAGTTGGAGCTTTGATGTCAAACAATGATGTTTATTACAAGTATAACGGCTGGAGAATTCATATCACAAGTCACAGCAGCAAAAGGTTCTGACTGCACGGGTGGGTTGTCATGTCAATTCTGATCAGCCTCTCTCTCGATAGACCTTTTAACTAGTTTACAGAGAGTAAACAACATATTGGGGCGTTAACACCTGGAGACAACGAGAGTTGACCGGTCATAAAACTGGTAATGTCAACAATAGCTGAGACTTCCCGTTCCTTAAGACAGATAACAGACTTAGGGTTGGTCGTAAACGTCAACACACAGAAAGGTTAAATATTTAGGAGTAAAGACAGAATGATTCCCTCACACTATGTATTCTAATGTAAACTACTGCCTATAATATAGACACTATATTATCCTGTATATATTTGGGGAATATCCAAATATATGGAAATACAGAGGAGAACATACCTGATTTGTTTAGGGGAAATCATTCTGGTCATATTTTTCAGATGGTTTCAGATCTCAGCCTCGTTTCAGAGAGGCGTTAACACAGAATGCAACTATGTAATTGACTTACATCATCCAACAACATATTCAGAAGCACAACAACCTAAACAACCCCGTTGTGCAGAGAATCAATATTTCAGAGAGACAACTACCGTAATTTTCCCTTTTTTAGACGCTGCGGCTTATATAACGGTGCGGCTAATCTATGGGTTGGTACAGCTAACGGCCATTAGGGGACCTCCTAAATCTATGGG
>NW_011357580.1:0-1966 GCF_000735185.1 Notothenia coriiceps | reverse complement strand
AACACACACACACACACATACACACACACACAAACACTTCTCCCTCATTCTGTTTTCATTTACTCGTTTGTTATCTGCAGCTTCAATCTTGTAGGCTACTCACTTCGTTTCTTGTAGCCCTCTAAAGGGTTTTGGAGGTTGATGCCTCGGTGAGCGTGAGTTGTTTGGCTTTCTTGTCCGCAGCAGCAGAAAGCCTTTTCGAATGTTTGAATGAATCAAAGTGGGTCGTCACCGTCGATTTTCTCTTATGCTCCAACACACAGTTGCACGGGGTGCAGAATAGTTTCCCCCCACTTTTTGCCCGGTCTTTAGTAGAAATGTTCGTCGGTAAATGAGATGGATTAGATTTTTTCATCTTGGTGTTTTCTCTATCGTGTGAGCTCCACACGTTCACTCTATACAGTGTTGTTTACATTCTGTGACGCGCGAGCTGATGACGTCACGTCAAGACGAGTTCACTTTTTTTTTTCCAACTTTGTGTGGAAAAATGCGGGGATTATGCGGCCTTTTAAAAATCTGCGCCATTTTGCTGATTATGCGGTCGCGTTTTTCTGGAGGGTCTAATATACTTCCCTTTAGTTCACTGGGAACACTTCTGTGCAGGGGGCGAATTTCGCTAGCGGTTCCAAATCATTACAGACGTCTCAATCAACCCAGTGAAACTTACAGCACCAATTATACTGGTACGTTACGAAGAGAGTAAAGAAAAACAACTTGTATTTCTATAGAGCTGTGTTGACCAGAGCAACTGCAATCAAGGACGGTCGTGATACTTCTGCTACGTAACGAAAATGGCGTTCGTTGAGTGTGAGAAGTGTGCTGAGTTACATAGAAGTAGTACATGGTGCATTTTAACATATTTGGCATTTGGATGTAATCGAAACAGCACCTGCAAGGACTGAAGTTGAATTGAGCTTTAGTCATAGTTAAAGCAGCAGGAAGTTGAAAAATCCCAAGTTGATCCCATTGATCATAAAACAGGAAGTAGTGACAACGAAGCATCGGCTAAAAGTGACCGACACTTTTATCGTATATATTTTATTGATTTGTGGAAAAACCTGACTGTACACAAGCTTTTACGACAGCTTGACTTTAAGATTCCCTCTGAGTCCCATTGCTCTCCTGCAGTAGGGTTCCCCTGTTAGTTGTTTTTTCATCCAGCCCGCAAAAAAGATGTTTAACAATAATAAAACAGTGGCATGAACACTAGTGGGATTCTAGATGTATGAGTTTTTAAAAATGTTTAATATAAAAAAAAAATGTCTTTGACTTGCAGTCTTTACATTCAATGAGAAATGTACGGATGGATTCTTGTAAAAAGGGAAGGTCTTATAAGTCTATTTATTATTATTTATATGCGTATTGGAGTTTAAAATTAGTGCTACCATGAGATTAGATTTTAATTGTTGTGGTAAAGGTTTGATATGTTGGGCTGTAAATGACTTTGTGGTGAAATGCTTTCTACCATGTATGCTATATCGTGATTAAAACTGCAATATTTGTGCAGGAAACTGTAGTTTATTTAAGTATGTATGAAGTACTTTGTGCACACAGATTGATGATTCCTCTGACCTGTTAATGGGATGTTTATAGGCCGAAACCATCGGCACTGTTGCTATGGACCTATATGAGCTTTGCACAGCCGTTGCTATGCAGTGAGAGAGAGACATGCAGTGGATGAGTCATAGCCACACACACACACACACACACACACACACACACACACACACACACACACACACACACACACACACACACATACACACACACACACACACACACACACACACACACACACACACACACACACACACACACACACACACACACACACACACACACACACACACACACACACACACACACACACACACACACACACACACACACACACACACACACACACACACACACACACACACACACACACACACACACAGTGGTTTCTAACCTGTTAACATGCCTC
>NW_011357579.1:0-1815 GCF_000735185.1 Notothenia coriiceps | reverse complement strand
TGACTGTGTAAACAGATTTAGGTCCCCACAAGTATAGTAATGCTAGGACACACACACACACACACACACACACACACACACACACACACACACACACACACACACACACACACACACACACACACACACACACACACACACACACACACACACACACACGCTGCTGGAGTGTGTCGGTCAGTGTGGCACAAGTCAACAGAGGTTGCTTCCTCTTTGGAAAGGTTAAGGGTCAAACACAGCCGTGTGACTTGGAGGTCATGAAGACACCTTTACAGACCAGGAAAGAGACAATTGGTTGCTTTTAAAAGTCAAAGTTAAAACCGGGATAACGTCTTGTTAAGAATGTTTTAATAACACTTTATTTCCAGATCATTTCCAAGAATGTTCCGAGAAAGACCGTCAGAAAGGGGGAATTCATACCGGGATAAAAACACCAACTTCACAACTATCTGGTCCAGGTAAAGAGCTTATGATTAAAGTCCATGACTACATATTGCCCCTCTGTACCCTTTAATTAAATACAATTAAAGAGAAATTAGAAGCTGTGTTAAATTGGTGCAGTTCAAATTAATGTCCTGTTTTCCATAAGATGTGAAAGAAAGCATTTAGTTATTTTCAGGAAACTTTTAAGAAAAGGTTTTGGAAATCAAAAATAAAGCATAAGATGTTTTTATTCGTACTCAGGTCTTATTTAATTTCTCCATTCAATCATTCACACATGTAATTGTGCACCCCGCACTGTATAATGTTAATTAAAGCTGAACTTTCGCAGGCCGTATTTCAGTGTGAAGCAGCTCGTCACTAATTATGAGTTGAAATCTTAAACGCCTTCACCTCCTCACCCAATGTGACCTTTGACCTCCACACATACCGGGAACACTAAAAACATGACGCCTGTTGCAACACCGCCACATCATCTGAGGAGATGTATCCAGCTTCAGATTGAACCTCAGGGATATTTTATTCAAGACCACATCATCTAGAATAATTTGTTTTACTTTAATCTTCTTTAATTTGATCTTTAAATCTTTATATAGGGATATAGTCAATTGTTTTGTCATCTGTATATACATTTGATGACATTGTAAGACTTTCTTTTTACATTTTCTTTCATTTTATAATCTAAACACCTGTACACGCCTTTGTTAAATTCTTACCTTGAGATTTCATTTTTGTATTCGTTTTTTTGGACATTTTGAAATGTATTTATCATAAAGCATGTAGCTATTTTGCCATAAGATTTAACCTGTTAGGCCCCAAGCCTGCTTTTCAGGTTTCAGGCTCGAAAATGACATTCCCAGAACAAATGACCATATCTTCCCTTCTAAAAGAGTTAAATTAATAATCTTTTTTCTCAAAGTAATGATAAACCTGTCAGTTGGATGTAGAAAAGCCAGAATCAATATGGATGTTTTTTATTTTAAAGAAAATTCAGATTGAACATGATAAAAAACTGTAAATTATAGTGTCCGTCCAAAAAAGATTTTGTACTTATAGTGAAAACTGACCTTGGATGATGGGTTAGTAGAGTAAAAGCTTTAGGAATCCAAAGTACAACATATAATAAGTACCCTGTATCAAGATTGATGCAAAACAAGTGACATTTGACCTTTTTAGACAGATTTAGCAACAAAAACCTCTTCTGGGGCCATTTGGGTGGATTTTCCATATCTCTGGCCCCCCTTGCTTGATTTTGACATGTGACATCTCTTCCTGACCGTTAGAGTCAATAGAATCGAAGGGAAATCGTCCCGCACACTCTCATGTTAAAAAAGGTTGCGTCTTGCGCATGCAAGCTTTCAGCAGAGGGTAGAA
>NW_011357578.1:0-1753 GCF_000735185.1 Notothenia coriiceps | reverse complement strand
GGAGTGGAGCGAAACCTTTGTCTAAATGTTTGGTGATTAGTTTTGACACCCCTTTCTCAGCTACCTTAGAGACACAGGGGAGGATGCTGATTGGTCTGTAATTGGACATTATAAGGGTCATAATTCTGTTTAACTTTGAAATGTTTGACAGGAAGTGCTTTTCATTTGAAGTGCAAGGAAGTCTCGTGCTCTGTGTTTTTTCAGGTGTCCGGTGCCTTGCTCAAGGGCACCACAGCAGGGCAGGAGGTGAACTGGGACCTCTCCAAGTAACAGTCCACACTCCATATTTAGGTCTGGTCGGGGACTTGAACCGGCGACCCTATGGCTCACAGTTCAAGCCCCTGCTGACTGAGCCACTGCCGGACACACGACATAATATTGCCAATCATATTGCATTTGAAGAAAAATACCAGTCAAAATATTCACATTTAGTTTGTTTTTCTTCAAATCATGCAGCCCTATAATTGGGGGAAAATAGATTTATGAAAGTAAAGCAGTGTCACTACCTGCACACAGTCCCGGTGGAACCAGCTGTGGTGGCAGGACGGACACTTGAGGATAGAGTATCCGAGGACCGGCTCGATGGAGTCCAGACAGACGGAGCAGGACTGAGGCAGGCTGAGGTCTGCACTCACAGACGCCGTCTGAGAGGGGCTGTGGTCCGGGCAGTACGACCTGCACACACCCAGGGAGAACTTCAGGAGTAAATATTAAAGGTCACCTATTATGCAAAATCCACTCCAAAAAATGAAAATGAGCTGATCAGATTTTGGCCACTTTATGATGTCATAACGATTTTTTTTTTTGTCTTGTGTAACCATTAGCCAATCAGCAACCAAGGTAACCCCCCCTTGTCACCTGAATCTCCTCCTAGAGCTCCATTGAGTTCTTTTTAACCAAATGTCTCTCAGAGGGGCGTGGGGAGGGGCTCCTTATTTTCATCTAAAGTAGCAGACAGAGAATCAGCACTTTGGAAACAGGGCTGAAACAGAGGGAATTATGGGTAATGCTGCAATGATCTGTTTGGTGTTTCAGCCAATCAGAGACAGGCTCTGGATATATCTGAGACCTGTAATATATTGATGACAGGGGACCTTTTAAATGTATGATTTATTCTAAAGAAAGTCTATTTTTTGTAATTGTTCTGTCTGCATGTGGTAATCCTTGCCCTTGCCCCTTGTTCAGAAACGGTACACGGAGGACTGGGATGAGGAGAAGACGATGTGTTTCCCGTACAGCGACAGCCCCGAGCTGCGCAGGGTGGCCAAGGCTCAGGAAGTCCTCAGCGACGTGAGTTACATTTATCAAACTGGAGGAAATGAAAATACACATTATTTTAGAAAACAGTTTTAGAGCTGTGTATCGTTTTAATACTTCCAGGGGGATTTATTTTGTATATTACTTTATTAATATTATATTGTATTTAATTAAATGATATTTCAATACATTACATTACAAAATACAGTACACACTGTCCAATATTAAGAACTGTGTTTGGTTTTTCTTTATTGCAGGGTGACAAATATTTCTTTATTACTCTATTATAACATATATTATTATATATTACATTACATGACATTATATCATATTACATTATATTGCATTGTATTGTATTATATTACATTATATTATATAACATTATTTTATATTTTATGACATTTTGTTTATTAATCTTCTAACTTAAACAAAAAAATCTCAAATAAATATACGAAACACAATATTTATATATTTATAAATGATTGCATATATACTC
>NW_011357577.1:0-1920 GCF_000735185.1 Notothenia coriiceps | reverse complement strand
TCAAAAATTCTGAGAAAATTCTGTGAAAAAATTCTGAGAGAAAAGTAAAAACATTTCTGATAAACAACTCAAAAATTATAAGAAAAAAGTGAAAAGTTCTAAGAAAAAATTCAAAAACATTAAGAGAAAAAAAGTCAAACATTCTGAGGGAAAAGGCCAAAAATACGAAAAGAAAAGTCAAAAGAATTCTGATAAACAACTAAAAAGTTCTGATGAAAAGTCAGAAATTCAGAGAAAAAAGTCCACATCGTACGACAAAATGTCTTCTTTCTTTACCTTCTTTTTCCATTTCCTGTCTTTATTCTTATTCAAGGTTCAGATCCTCACTTGATTTGTGAAATGTAAATTGTTACTTCAAAGGGGACAGTGCCGATAGAAGGCTAATTCATTCATTTGACTCAAATGTTATTTAATATGAAAAAGGACCAAGAGTGAGGTTTCTTTTAGTTTAGGAAACATTTTGAATTGTGAGAAAAGTCAGAAAATCTAAGAAAACATTTCAGAATTCCAAGAAAAACGTCAACATTTTCTGAGAAAAACGTAAAAAGTTCTGAGGAAAAAGTCAAAAGTCAAAATATCTACGAAAAAAGTCAAAAAATCTACGAAAAAAGTCAAAAACATCTACGAAAAAGTCAAAAATTCTGAGAAGAAAGTCCAAAATTAAGAGAAACAAGTCAACAAATTCAAAGAAACCAGTCAAAAAATCTGCGAAAAAGTCAAACGTTCAGAGAAAGAAGTCTGAAAAAGTATTTAAAAAACATTCCATAATCTTATATTCAGAACAGAACAAGAAAGTCACTTTTGGTCACATCTCAATGTGTTTTTCACATATTTCCCCAAAGCTCTTCCATTATTTAAAGTGGCAAATTCATGTTAATAAAATCAACTAGGAACACATCCGTGGTATAAACAAGTAAGTAAGTCAACGTATAGAAGAAGTTCTCTATAAACTTGGGTTTCATTACATTTTGTATTTTTCCTTTAACATGAAGAATAATAAACAGCAGATTGAAAGTCCTCCTGCAGTGCTGACCTCTCCTCTCTTTCCTCAGGACTCGGTGAACGGCCTTTACACTAAATGTCTTCAGTGTCTGCTGAGAGACTCTCGCCTGGTGAGTGAAACCTGCAGAATAAACTATAACTGATGAGTTAGATAAAAAAAACCTTAATGTTCATATTATTTTACGACAGACTTGATGTGAAGCTATCCTCTAACCCAGTGGTCGCCAACCAGTCGATCAGAGAGTTGCATGGAAATACACGTGTGCTTGTGTCATTCAAGCTCCGCTCTGTGTGTGTGTGGCAATAGCACATTAAGTGTGATAGAGAGAGGGAGAGAGGGAGAGAGAGAGGGAGAGAGGGGCTGCTGCTAGCGGGGACCGTGATGTTAGCATCTGGTTAGCTAGCTGCACTAACGGACATAAGGAGCTGTTTCCACAACAAGCTGGAGGAGAGTCCCCCTGTCAGACTGAGGGGCTCAGGTGAGCTAAAGGACTCTCTGAGTGTTTAGAACGGTTTTGTCACAAATTATTCAAAAGATTATTTCCGCGGCACACCTTCATATGATCATTATAGTTATACAAACAATAAGAGAATAAATGAAAAACAGGTATGAAATACTATATGGCAGTAAAACAAGAATACAGTTTGAAAGTGATTTGTAAAATATCCATAAAGAAAAAGAACATCTGTTTACAGTTCTGTTTCATCTGGGTGATGAGAGATGAATCCATAGATCTCTTCCTGTTGCTCTCAAAGTGCACCAGATTGATGCTTTCAACTTCAATATTAAAAAAAAAATCTTCCCGGGGGAGCATGCCCCCGGACCCCCCGAGAGGAGGTTAGGTCCCCCCCACTTAAATCGTGTTCACATGGATAGGATACTAAATACATTTGGACACATCTTGTGTCCATATCTTT
>NW_011357576.1:0-2579 GCF_000735185.1 Notothenia coriiceps | reverse complement strand
GACGTCAAATCGGCGGCGGACCCACAGAGAGTTGCTATCAGAAACAATGACTGACGTTTTTTGGACGTAATCTCATCTTTGTTTACTTTTGCCTCGCTAACACTCAGAGCTAACCTGTACTGTAGAGCACATGTGTTTAAAAAGCAGGAAATAAAAAAAAGGAACTCACCTTGAGATAAACCCGCAAGAGAAAAAGCATTTGAGCTCCATACTAATCATAACCATACAAATAATCCTTGATGTGGTTTAGAACAGGATGGCGTTTTATCACAGCAGAATTTAACTTTATCTCCGGTAGAATTCTGATCAGGCATTAGCTCCGCCTCCTTTTTTTTTTTTTTAAAGCTAAGGACCCAAAATCCGCGTTTCTCTAACAGGGCTGCAAAAGAGGCGTATGAGCAGTATGAGACATGGCTACAACGGGGGATCTGTTTGGTATTTTAAGCAAAACACTTCACAGACATGTTTTGTATAGGTATGGCCCTACAATATATGTTTCCAATATAGCATGATAGGTCCACTTTAAATCCTAAAGTTCCCCGAGTGAATGTGACTTCTGCAGGTTACTCTCTGTACTACCACTATTAGTAAGGCTCCTATTAAAGATCCGGAAAAGCTGTTTTTTAGATAATGGAAGAAAACATGTGGCTCTCTAAATGAACTCCATATGAAGGCCAACATCACAACGTACACTAAACGTCAGTGGTCTCTATTACTTAGAGGGCAGGAGTGAGTCCTAAAGTTCAGATATAAGTGAGCATTTTACCTATTTCCTTTGCCTTTTCTGGAAATCAATGTTTTCGTTATTTACCTGTTTGTGGTTAGAAGCCTGGAATAAGGACCGTTATCAACAAAAAAACTGAAGACATGTTATTGTTTTGTTCTACAAATTTAAAAACGAATGTTACTAACGTTGTCTAAATGGAACTGCTGAACATAATCACGCCGAACATTAGCCGCTTTTAGCTTAGCGGTGGTGACGTGAAGTCATGTTTTAAATCTAGCTTTTTACTTCAAAAATTATAAAGTACCGTAAATATTTGCAGATTATCGTGCTGAGGAAAACGTGTACATCAAAGTGAGTTTGCAAAAGATCTAATTTTCTTCATTGTTCCGAAATCCAATTGAAAAATGTATTTGCTTTTTGTTGAAGAAGCCAGAGAAATATCAGCATCTGGGTCAGCATTAAAAAATATTTCATTACTGCAACAAACTTGTCTTTTGTGGTAATTCTGAAAAATCTCACAGAGCTCACGGTAAACACATTAAGAGTCTGGTAGAAAGTATATCTACATATATACAAGTTGAGGTTGAAATAATTTATTTGTTTTGTAATTAGTGTGAGCCGACCTTTTGAAGGGCGCCGCCCCGCCTCTTCACTCTGTTCAGCGGAACCAAACAAAGAGTATTAGAAGTAGCCTGCGGCGGTGGTAAATCCTGCTTAATGTGCATCAAGGGTCGTGACATGCAGCATATTATAATGTAACATTGGTCTTGTGTTGCGTAGAGAATGTTACCTCGGTTAAAGGAGGTTATGAAGAGAATCTTTTTTGCTCCAGTCTTTAAATAACTAATATCCAACCAGAGCAGCAACGTCATTCTTTGGACATAAACACTGAAACAAATAAAAACAAAGAGAGCCCAGGGCATTAAACAACAACCCACATTGGCTTTATAGATAATATCTTCTTCTTATTTATCTTACAAAAAGAGAGATAGATACATGCCCATAGGCCTTTACTCTTTGACACCACTGCTAAAAAAAAACACTGCCTGTCCTCAGCTTGAATGTCTTAGTTCCTCTTTTGTTTCATCTCAACCCTTAATCTCAAAGAAGAATTTGTGAGTAGATTTTTGGTTGATTTCAATACGATGTTGAGCAAAAAGTAGAACTACAACAAGACCAATGAATTCCCCCCAAAACCTCAAGATGTTAAACAAGTCACAGCGTGTAAACAAAACATATTGAGAGGTATTATAGGTTGATTCGGGAGAAAAATAAGCATGTTTCATTTTAGCTGAAGATTAGGGATGCTCCGATCGCCAATTTTGGGGCCGATCGCCGGAATCAGTATCAGCCGAAACCGATCGCCGATCCGATCGAGTGGGCGGGGCCTAAATGGAAGATTTAAACATCACTTTAAATCTTCCATTTAAAGTGATGTTTGAAACTCAGTTAATGGGGCTCATTCACTGGAGCTTCCACAAAGAAAAATCAACTTAATTATTACATTCAAATGAAGTACATTATTCAAGTTAACATTCACTTTGGATAATAACACGGGAGAAATTAGCGGAAGCTCTCTCTCTCTCTCTCTCTCTCTCTCTCTCCCTCTCTCTCCCCCTCTCTCCCTCTCCTGACAGCCTGTCAGTATCTCACGCAGCTCACTGATCCAGTACTTAGTGACCCGAAGAATAAATATATCTATAACTAGTTTAGCTTGTTCCAGAGGTAGATACAATAGCTAAGTGTGTTAGGTCTAACTCTTGTGTGTTTCGCTCCGCTCACCGGTCCGGCGGGTGGAGCTGCAGGATTTCTGCTTCACACACGTTGCATTCCGCTATTTTACTGTCTTTTT
>NW_011357575.1:12473-18049 GCF_000735185.1 Notothenia coriiceps | reverse complement strand
ACGGGTTGTGTCTGCTGTGTAACCCGATACATGCTCTTACCATTTAAGGCATAAGCAGTCAAAGGTTCCAGTAATGTTTCCAAGTTGAGACCCAGCTGCTTGGCTAGTTCAAAATCCACAAAACTATCCTCAGCACCAGAGTCAATGAGAGCAGAGAGGGGCAAGGTCTGAGTGTTTGCACAAAGTCAGGAAGGAATAAAAAAACGGCTCAAGGTTGGGGCTACAATAGGTGTAGGTTGTGGACTCGTCAGGACCCCCAAGTTCACTGACGAGCCCCTGCATTTGGGCGGACAGGACAGCCAGCAAGGAAATGCCCCACTTTACCACAATACAGGCACTCTCCAGACCTCATACATTGAAGGCGCTCCTCAGGGGATAATCGCGCGTCCCAACTGCTTTGCTTCCTCCTTAGCAAAGGTGGGCACGCAAGGTGGCGAGGTGAAGCCAGATGGTCTGGACACAGAGGGAGCATACTTGGGTGGGATGTTTGGTTTATTTGGCAAGGCAAAAGGTGAACGCTGTGCTCGTTCCGCACGTCGCTCCCGCAGCCGGCTGTCGAGTCGAGACACCAAGGAGATTAAGGATTGGAGGTCAGCAGGCTCATCTATTGCAGCCAGCTCATCCTTCAGTTGATCCTTCGATCCCCTAACAAACACAGCCCTTAAAGCCGCCTCGTCCCATCGGGCTTCTGCTGCCAGTGTGCAAAACTCGATAGAGTAATCTGCAACGGTTCGAGTCCCTTGTTGTAAATTTAACAGACGAGTAGGGGAGATCAAAAACAGTTGACAAATTATCAGAAAAAACTCCAAAGGTAAGTGTGTCGTAATCCACAGAAGAACTCAATGGTTCGGCCCAGGTTAATGCTTTTCCACGAAGCAATCTCAACACATAGTTAATCTGAGCCACCTCAGAAGAAAACGACAAGGGGCGCTGGCGAAATACCTTGTTGCATTGAAAAAATAAATCCTCAGCATTTTTCCACCTCTCCATGGAAAGGCTCAGGGTCGGTAATGGGGAAATCCCGGCATGGAGTAGAATCCTGAGGAGGATTGGAGGGGGCAGGAAATGCAGCAGAAGACATAAGGGTTGAGATCTGAGCAAAGTTCGAGATGTGTAGTGCCATGGACTGATTGCTGTCAACTAAGGCTCGGATCATCTGCTCATGTTGGCCCAGAAGGTTTCCCTGATGAGACAGGGCGTGCTGGACAGCGGCGCGATCCGATCCAGTGTCAGAGGGGTTCATATTGACCAGTTCGTACTGTTACGTTCTCCGAGAGTTTACAGGAGTGAACCCACAATACTGAACACTATGGAGAGGAGACAGAGTTTATGAGGCGAAAAGGTCTATTAACCTAAACCATTTTACAGAGACAAAAGAGGGATTGGATAATCCACAAAGTCCAGGGCCAGGGTGTCACCAGAGGTGGAGCGGAGGTCCGAAGCCGGGGATCCCGATTTGGCGAGAGCGAGCAGGCTGGAGCAGGTGTGCAGAGAAGCACGGCGGAACACAGACGAGGAGAGCCGGGGATCCAGAGCTGGCGAAAGCAAGCAGGTTGGGGCAGGTGTGCGTGGAAGCACGGAGGAACACAGACGAGGGGTAGGTGGCTGGACGTGGCAGGCAGAGTAGGCAGACGGATACTGAATAGAGAGAGCACAAGATAAGGATAACAGGAACACAGAAAGTCTGGTTTTGCTAATAGCGGAATTTACCAAGTCGTATTACCAGCGTGGTGAAACGACAAACTAGTGAATACTGGATGACGAAAACCGGGTATATAAGCAGGTGTAGGTGAGTAGATGAATCAGAGTGATGAGCAGCAGCTGAGGAGGTGAGTTGGCAGGAATCAATAAGTAGGTCAGCCACGCCCAGCCAGGAAGACAGACACACAGACAGACAGACAACAACAAACACAAAACAAAGGGGAACAGAAGGAGGAAGACTGTATATCCTCACATGATAAGGGGACCTATAACCTCCTCTAGGGGTGTCCGTGGGCATGCTCCCCCGGGAAGATTTTTTTTTAAATGTTGAAGTTAAAAGCATCAATTTCGAAAACTGTGGATTTGCACAGTTGCACAGTGATATGCAGTTTAAAAGAACCAACACTTTGGTTTTACAAGTTGGCCTTATGGCACTTGGTTGCGTTACTAAACAACTGCCTTAACCACCTGTCCCATGCACTGTCATTCACAACAGAGATGTTTGTTGAATACATATAAAGGGCAGAAAAGGGCTATCTTTAAAAAAAAAAACACAATGGCAGAAAAGTCCCTCTGAGGCTTTACTTGTGTCGTCTGCTAGAGAGATGTTAGTGAACGTCCCATCATCCTCCTCATCCTCATTATCCCTCCTCATCCTCATTATCCTGCGTGTCAACGTCCTGAGTGTCCTCTCCTTCCTCCAGCATGGTGTCCTTTCTGTTTTTAACTGACAGATGCATTCATCTGCTTTCTACCATCCTTTCTTTAAACTTTTCTCTTCCCTGTTCTATTCTTTGGGCCCAGCCTCCTGAGTGAGGGTTACCTGATTTACCTGACTGGTGGATCAGGTTACTGAGTTGTCACGGGGATTGGTCTCCATGGGGACCACTGGAAAAACTATCAGGGGTCAAAGGTTGACTCCCAGTCTGTTAGCGTGGGCAGAGTGAGACATAATAAAGACAGCACATACTGTCACACATTAACCTGAAAAGCATGTAAATACAGTTCCAGGATTTAGTTTTGTCTACTGCTTTTCTCCCATCTGCTCTAAAACCAGAACACAACAAATCTGCAGTGCTTTCACATTGTGTAAATGCGTTATTTCACAAGATTTTGCACAATTATGTTCATGCATCTCACCTAATTAGACTATGTGTCAGTGCAGGGTTAACCTAAAGTGACATGCGTGAACGTTTCTGTAGATCTGTGGGAGCAGCCTGCACTCTGGTGGTTCATGTTGAGTACTGCAGATCAGTGACAGAAATCATGCTCCATCTGAGGGCAGCATGCAGTGACACACTTACTCAGCAATGAGAATGCTCTCAAGGTCTAGAGCCAGTCATAGCCAGAAAATAAATCTGAGAGTCGCCAAACGGGTACATTTTTAGAGGTTTCTGTTGTATTTTAATTTTATGATACCTGAACAGAGGTGGGAAGTAACTAAGTATATTTACTCAGTAACCTTATTTAAGTAAAATGTTGAGATACCTGTACTTCCATGTAATGCTACTTTGTACTTCTCCTCCACTACAATTCAGAGGTTAATCATGTACTTTTACTCCATTTCATTTATTTTATATATTTAGTTACTTTACAGATTTGAATTAATTATGTGAAATATAATCAACACTTAAATCAGACTTTAGTTCCACCTGGAGTAAATTCACTAGCTACCCTGCAGTATAAAAAGTCATTACAACCAGCTGCACATTTACCAGCTTTGATAAACACATTATGCATCAATAAATATAGAACATATCATTTATATTATTCTGAAATGGACCAATCTGCAGAGTGACTACTTCTAGTACTTTAAGTACATTTTGATGCTAATACTTTTGTACTTTACCTTGAGTATAATTTTTAATGCAGCACTTTTACTTGTAACAGAGTCTTCACTCTGGTACTTCTACTTTTACTCAAGTACACTCTTAGTACTTCACCCACCTCTGTACCTGACTACAATTTATTGAAATAAGATTGTAGGGGAGTTTGGCAGATAACCTAGAGCAATGGTCCCCAACATGGGTGTCGGGTCGGAATAAATCTGAGGGGTCATGAGGGATCAGATTTGGGAACAATAAGGAGAGGAAGTATGTCCAACAACAAGATTTAGAGGTGTTATGTGAATGAATTGTGAAAGTTCAGTTAGATTTCAGGAAAAGTAGTTTGAAGCTCTGTAAAAAGCTGGTTAGTGGATCGGTTGAGTTTAATTTAGTCAACATTTGTTTATTGGTTTTATACATTTAACACATGAAGCAATCATTAGAAAAACAGCCGGATTAAACATAAGGCATTATTTTAAAAAAGATATATAAAAATAGCATCACAAATATAGGACGGAGTATAATAAAAACACGAGGGGGGTTACATAAAGATGAGAAATGTGTAAAAGACCATTTCTATCGGTCAGTCTTTTATGCTTTGCTATTTTGACAAATTGCCATTGAATGAATAATAGTAGTGAATGGCTATGCTGCATGGTGACACTGCTGCTTAAACATTTTCTGCTAATAACAGTGTGAAGGACTGGAAATACTATGTAATATAACATAATAATACAAACAAGAGAAGGACCCTCTGCAGGCAAGTTAGATCGGGTATTTAAGTCTCACCAGCTGAAAATAAGTACCATACTGTGTGTTCAGATTGTATGAATTACAGCAGCATGTGGTTTTGTTGTCTGAAAGACAATCCGCTTTTTGTGTTTGTTTGTGTTATATGTGTTGATCTTCTGCTCACTTGTTGGTGCTTTGGTGCATCTACACTGAAAAACTGAAATATTGACTTTAAATGATTATATTATGTCAACAGATTACACGTAACTCTATTGGGTTACTCGAAAGCAATAATATTAACTTTAAGTATTAGGTTCAACTTAATATTATTGCTTTCAAATAACCTAATACAATTATGTGTTGACAAAATATAATCAATTAATGTCAACGTTAAATATGTTCAGTGTATGCCTTTTTGTTTGCTCGATCATAATTTAGTGTCTTTATGTTTTGTTCTTCCTTGTAGTTGTTTTGTTTCATATTGAGGTCATTTTGTGTCCTTTTACGGACATTTTGTTTGTCTTTGTAGTTGTTTTTTTGTCTCTTTGTTTCGGTCTTTACATAGTGTTTCGGTCTTTACATAGTGTTTTTTTTTCAGTGGTCGTTTTGCCACTTTTGTAGTTGTTTTGTGTCTCTTTGTGTTCATCTTTTTTTTCTTTCTTTCTTAATTGCTTTGGTCTTATCTTAGTCATTCATTTGAGTTATATTTTGTAGGTGAAGGACGTGGAGCCCACTGACACTTTGGGTCCCTATGCCTGAGCCATATGCCCGATGCAGATCACAGATTAGCTTTATTACTTAAAGAGTTAAGAGTGACACTGCCAACAAAACTTGGCTGTTGACACTCCAGCAGTTATTCCTCCCAAAACACTCAATAACGTTTAAAGGTGTGTGTGTGTGTGTGTGTGTGTGTAATGGCGAGAGAGAGAGAGAGAGAGAGAGAGAGAGAGAGAGAGATATTATGATTATGATTATGATTATGATTATGTTAGTGTTACGGTTCGCTCCCCTGTGATAGTCCACGGACCAGATGCCCACTTTGGCACCAACGCTCTGCCAGTGTTATGCTAGAGACACACACACACACACACACACACACACACACACACACACACACACACACACACACACACACACACACACACACACACACACACACACACACACACACACACGTTGCAGACAAGGGAGACACAAACATGCTGATGTGCGCAGTACCAGTTTAGCCTGGAGATGGACAGATGGACGAGTGCTCTTTTGTACAGCCTCTACTCCCCTGCACGTGTGTGTGTGTGTGTGTGTGTGTGTGTGTGTTTG
>NW_011357575.1:0-6363 GCF_000735185.1 Notothenia coriiceps | reverse complement strand
CAGCAACGAAAGATTAAGAAGGCTCTTTGCTTCATCACAGTCGTGGCGGTGATCTTCATCGTTTGCTTCCTCCCTAGCAACATCACGCAGCTGATCATTTGGATCAAGACCCAGCAGTTAGCCGGAAACCTCTCCGGACCCGAAGTCTGCCAGGCGATGGATAACCTGACCACCGTGTTTTACCTCAGCATCAGCCTGACGTATCTCAACAGCGTGTTGGACCCTGTGGTTTACTACTTCTCCAGCCCTACCTTCAAGAACATCTGCAGGAAAGCTCTGCATCTGTCCCAAGAAGACAACCCTGAGAGTTCAGAGAAGAAAACTCGAGAGACAGGCTCCCAGTCGATTAGCCAGCTGTGATCACAACATCCAGGAAGCATTGAGATGGATGCAGCTTAAAGTTTGACCAAAAGTGTTGAGATCTTTTTAAAGTTTTCATGTGAGTTCTGCAGCCAACCAGATGTCTTTAACTTACCTTTCTTATACAGCAGTTATCCAGTATGTGACTGCGCTTAAAAAAATATTATTGTCTTGCACACATATGCTATTGTCATTTTGTAAAGTTGTGATGGTTTACTTTTTGATATATTGATGGCACATTTGTAGTCATTTTGCTAAACACATGCTGTGAAATCATTGATATATATTATATTTTATCCAACTATATTATATTTTATTCAACAATACAATCTAGTAATACTAAATACAAACTACTGTAGTAATACTGAGAAGTGCTTTGTGGTTAATTAAAACAGTTTATGGTAGAAGAAGTTCACTTGGTTGGTTATAAAAAGAGAAATCCTTCGGGAAAAGTCATTGTTTGTAACTTTATTTACACAGATAAGAAACTGTTTCCTGAATGACTGCAACTTCTGCAGCTTATCTCTAGCACCCGAGAACCCGTTTCACGCTTTAAAGTTCTCAGAATTGCTGATAGATATTGTGCCACAACAACTTATTAGACACTTTTAACCACAAACACCTCCTCCACAGAGCGTGCGATCATCAAGGTTTTTTTTCCCCACCCCCATGCAAAGTAAACAATATATTTCCTTACATGCATTAACCTCAAACTAATACAGGATGAAAAAAAACAACATTGAAATCCTATTTCTGTTGGACATTAACAGTAAGAGGAGGCGGGTGGCGCAATGGACAGAGCGTTGGTTTTCGGATCAAGGGGTCACAGGTTCAAACCCCACTGCAGTCAGCATGTCGTTGTGTCCCTTGGGGAGACACTTCACCCCAAATTGCTCCTGTGGGGATTGCCCACAGTATTGAGTAAGTCGCTTTGGATAAAAGCGTCTATCAAGTAACATGTGATGTAAGAAACAACTAATAGACCACCAACACTCTTAAAAGGTATCTGAGTCTTTCATACATTACACCGTAGTTGTGTATTTGATATGACTTTGAATCTTGAATCATAATACATTTAGCATCCGTTAAACCCAATTTGTCGATTCGGTTCCACTCAGCCTACAAACCGCGTGAAGACATAATCTGAATTACATTTCCTCCTTTATGATAAATATAATAAAGGGAAGTTGGTATGACTTAAAAAAACACAAAACCTGTGATGCAATAATAGTATTTTTATATGATGTATCCTCAGATGTGGAAGAAGTACTGAGATCTTGTACTTCAGTAAAAGTACCAGAGTGTAGAAATACTCTGTTACAAGTAAAAGTCCTGCATTCAAAATGTTACTCAAGTAAAAGAACAGAAGTGTTAGCATCAAAATATAAAGAACCAAAAGTAAAAGTACTCATTTTGCAGATCGGCCCAGCTCAGAATAATATATATTATGTTTTGATTATAATTATTGTTGTATTAATGTGTTTATTAAAGCTGCAGCTAGTTTTAATGACTTTTTACACCGCAGGGTAGATTGTGAATTTATTCCAGGTGTAACTAAAGTGTTATTTAAGAGTTGATTATATTTCACAACATTAATCCAAATCTGCAAAGTAACTGAAAGTTCAAACTAATTGTAGTGGAGT
The DNA here is from genome assembly GCF_000735185.1 of Notothenia coriiceps. Lineage (NCBI taxonomy): Eukaryota > Metazoa > Chordata > Actinopteri > Perciformes > Nototheniidae > Notothenia > Notothenia coriiceps. The sequence goes on along the minus strand of NW_011357575.1, from coordinate 4,360 downwards.
AAAAGTATAAAGTAGGATAAACTGGAAATACTCAAGTAAAGTAAAAGTATCTCAACATTGTACTTAAGTACAGTACTTGAATAAATGTACTTAGTTACTTCTGATCTCTGTATTCTTTATTGATTATGTCAATACTATAAATCCCAGGCCTCACAATGCAAACATTTTTTTTTCAGGAGACACGTACGGTCCATACCAATTTCCAATGTCAACCAAACATGGACTTTATTGGGCTTTAATATAAAATGGTGTCATTTAAAACCAACACAAAATGAAAATACATTACTTAGCTTCCCAGGCAGCAATTATTGCTTTTAAAATTCAGATGAAGAACCTGAGCAGTGGTTAGACCTCACTGTATCTCTATCAGTCTACAATTCAAAGGCTTTTCTTTCTTCCTCTATGAACAAAGAGGAAGCATCTTCTCCTCTTAGTCACTGGTTCAGACCATAGACTGTATGGTTCAGACACAACTCCAAAAACCCTTTTGTCTGTATGCCCTCACTGAACAGTTACCCAAAGTGTTTTAGTTTCACCTGGGGCCCACTCGTAGGCATGAAGAGTCACACAAAAATGTGGTATTGGTGAACTAAAACGGTATGAGTGCAGTGGTAGGACTTGATGAAACTTGCGTAAAGTGTGATGGTACAGAAAGTGATGTGCAACTTTACTTTAAGATGGTTTATTAAATTCAATGTGTCTCTACTATTTTACCATCGACTCGAAAATACGTTTATTTTTGTAGTATGTAAACCTCTTAATGCTTCTCCATTGTTAATGAGGGTTCCTCCTCAAAGGTCTCTCAATGTAAAATAATTGGTACAGTAGGCATGCAGTACAATTAGAAACTAATGTAACGAAAAGCTGCGTTTCATTGTTTAGTTTTGCTTATGTAAGAGCAAAGGGGAAGAGATCAAGATCTAAGCGTGCAGGAGTGTTTAACAGGATGTGTGGAAGCAGAGATGAAACACAGAAGTGTGAAAAGAGAGTCGGCGGTCACGTTCTGTCGGGTTCAGGCGCCTCAGAGCTGCTTCCTTTCAGAAACATCAAGCAAGTACCGGTATGACTGAGGAAAGGGAACTCTTCCGTTAGAAATGAAGGAAAAAAAACTGCTCCTCAAACATGATGACATTTTTTCCCAGAAGATTAGAAAATTGGGAGTTTATAAATACAAAGTTAACAAATTTACAGAATATTTTATTACAAAACAGAGAACATTGTCCAAAACCTTTAAAATACAGTCTAAATAGGCAACAACAATCCGGCTGCTTTTAGTTTTAAGTATACATTGACGTTATTTTATTCTAATTCTTCATGTTAGTGAGTTTTCTTGAAAGGCAACTTGTAGCCACAAAAGTGTTTCTTCTACTACTGTAAGCAGTTATAACAATATACATATGACAAAGAAGCCGGGAGGTAATACAATAAAGAAAGATTAAGAGCCTTTCATACTGATGAACTCCTCTCCACAATCAATAATGAAAACCATTTATTCAAATTCATGAACAGTTGAAAGATGGTTAATAAGTGCAAATATTGCATCTTAGCCCAAGAGAAACTAAGTGGAAGAATACATAAATACATCTGCTGAAACAGCGTCAGCTCATCCTGAAACTCCATTCTGCATGTTGAGAAACTCCTAAAAAAGCAAAAGTTGAAATTAAAAAGTCATGTTTCTATAACAGATACTCAAATGAATTCACAATATGAACTAGTATGAATGCTGTATCCCAGACTTAATGGTATATACGCTTACGTTTATGCAGCTCGGTGAAGGTGAGCCGTTGGTCAGGGCTTTTCCCCGTTGATTCTCTCGGTGTTTCATGAACTCCCGAGCGAGCGAGTCAGCATCGTCCTGACTGAGGAGCACAATAAGAAGTTAAGAACTCACTCTGCAATCAAACTTTATTTATAAAGCACTTTAAAACCTCCAGACCAAAGTAATGTACAGAGAAACATAAAATCACACAGCACAGCTCACGAAACAAAAAAAAGGTAAAAACACAAAATAAACAAGAATAAGAAACAGCCATAAAGTAAGAACAATATACCATTAAGCAACAATCTACAAAGTGCAGAATGCTAAGGAGAAGAAGTGGGTTTTAGATTAGATTAATTTATTGTCATTATATAATGCAAGAGGGCCTTTCCAGAGTGCAAACAGTCAGTTATATACACATCTATCAGCAGTCTGTACAAAATAAATGATGCAAGTAAAGGTAAATAGATGTAAAATGTATAAATAAGAATAAATACACTGAGCTTAAATACAATATATACAGCAGTATATGTGCGAGGATCGTTTTATGACGTGATTTAAAAAACAGACAGTGTAGAAGCCTGTCTAATATACATATTTTTGTATTCGGGATTGTGGGAAACGGCATTTCGATTTCTCTGTCTGTAAACACAAACTGAAAGATTGACAATAAAGTTGACTTTGACTTTTAATGCGGAGAGGCAGAGCGATCCACTGGCCGTTTCTCAATGTCGAGTAAAGCTGCTACAGAGACACTATTTCAAGTATACTACGTCATCGAGTGGCGCCGAATGCTGGGCATTTAACATGCATTTAAACAGTCCTTCGGCGCTACTCGATGACGTAATATACTTGAATAGTGTCTCTGCAGCAGGTTTACTCGACATTGAGAAACGGCACGGTCCCCTTTGACCTTTGGAGCAGGTGACCAGTCTATCAAAAGGTTGACCTACAACCTTTGAGCAGATTTTTTTAAGGGTGGCAGTTTTGACTAACAGCGGTAGACAAACACTTGTACCATGTAGTATTGCAATCCTGTAGAACATTCAGAATCTCAGATGTAAAAAACAGAAGAAGAATTTGTCTACTCGCCCCGAAGGAGAAAATACATTCTTAGTTTTGTCGTTTTACAGATATTTTGATTGTTTTTCATGTAAAAACATCTTAGAGCTTCTCAATAGTCAGGATTCTTTTTTTGTGAGTGACCATTTTCCAGACCCCCACAACAAACACACCCATATCTGTAGATAATATATCAGCATTTGGTTGTTGTTGGACTCATTTGGATCAGAAATGAGGACAAACAGAGACTTAAAATGTACCAGTTCTGGCTGGTCAGGCAGTCCAGCAGGTCCTTCACCTGGCTCGGCTGTCCGCTCGACACCATCAGCTGCTTCAGATGCTTTAAGTGTTTGGTCTTCAACAGTTTCTGGTACTGACCCTTTTCGCTGATGAACGTTAGAACAGTTTCCCTGATCTGAGGAATCACAAAGGCAATAATGTCAGAAAAAACAAAAGGAATGGTAGAAACAGTCAGAGATGCCAAAGTCTCAATGCACATGACTGTTTAAATTTATGTTTTCAAACCAAGACAACAGCGTTCACACATATCTCGGTAGCTTCCTGTTTAACACCTTTACTGAAACTGCCACCTGGTAACCATCAATACATAAAATGTTCTATATATAAAAAAATAAAACTGAAATCAGCGATAAAAAAAAACAGGAAGCTACAGAGGAGATGATATAAAAACATATTTAAAATCATACTATGTTTTGCATCGGTTACAACAACAGTGCAATATACAGTGGAGGAAATACGTATTTGATCCCTTGCAGATTTTGTAAGTTTGCCCACTTACAAAGAAATGAACAGTCTATAATTGTAATGGTAGGTTTATTTTAACGTTTCTCACCCATTTCATCAACCCTTCTCGAACTTCTGGTCACTTTCCAAACAGTCTCAAGGAGGCAAGAGTAAACCCTCTCCTAAAGAAACCCACTCTCAACCCGTCTGATGTTATAAACTACAGGCCTGTCTCTCTCCTCCCATTCCTTTCTAAAACACTTGAACGCGCTGTCTTTAAACAACTCTCCTGTTATCTCCATCAGAACAACCTTCTGGATCCGCACCAGTCTGGTTTCAAGGCAGGTCACTCCACAGAAACTGCCCTCCTTGCTGTCACTGAGGAACTGCACACGGCTAAAGCAGCCTCCCTCTCCTCTGTCATCATCCTTCTGGACCTGTCTGCTGCATTCGACACGGTGAACCATCAGTTCCTCCTTCGCACTCTCCAAGAACTTGGAGTTTCAGGCCTGCACTTTCCCTCCTCACCTCATACCTCAAAGACCGACCTAAGGGTAACTTGGAGAGGGTCGAGTCCGACCCTTGTCAATTAACTACAGGGGTCCCTCAGGGCTCTGTTCTTGGTCCCGTCCTCTTCTCCTTGTACATAAACTCGCTCGGATCAGTCATTAGCCCGCATGGTTTTTCATACCACTGCTACACTGACGAAACCCAATTAATTCTGTCCTTTCCCCGCTCAGAGACCCAGGTCGTCACACGCATCTCTGCTTGTCTAGCTGACATCTCTCAGTGGAT
>NW_011357574.1:0-1404 GCF_000735185.1 Notothenia coriiceps | reverse complement strand
AAATCCACGGTTTTCTTACATTTCTGATCGGATTGGCAAAAACTTCAGAATTTGTATTGACCGCCATTCAAATGACAGCTTTGTTTTCCCCCAAAAGTGGGCGGAGCCATACTTTTTGCCCGGAAATGGAGTGGAAATGTGTTACTCTCATCTATGCCGTCATTAACAGTTCTTATAAAAAAAGAAAATCGGAATTAGCCAAGAAAACTGCAATTGATGCAACTGCAGTTTTTACAGAACAAGGGATTACTCTCAAAATAGAATAAAAACAGCTGGTGGATTAGTGCTTCATACCTGTTTAATACAGCCGGGTTTACCCAGCCTAACTGAAATCTATCACCTGAAATCCTGCCAGAGTTTCTGTGTCGGAGGTAATCGTCAGGGCTTCAGGATTAGAGTGTTAAAATGTGTGTGTCAGCAGAACAGCCTGCCATTCATCATCACATGTGAAACTGATAGGTGTTTACACAGGGTGGGGCTGGGCATGAACACAGTGAGAGGAGTCCGGTCTGTCCAGGTGGAGAGTGAGTGTGTGTGTGTGTGTGTGTCCGTGAGAACCATGATTAATAATGCAGCAGGCAAACACAGACGACAGGTGAGTGTGTTCAGGTTTGTCCTGTCGGAGCAGAAGAGGAAGTGTGTGCTGCTGGCCCTCGAAGACAATTGGCACAGTGTCACGTTTCTCTGCCGAACATTAAGGCACACATATATAATTGGCAATATTTGAAATAAATGCTTATCTGTAATAGTTATTTAAACAGTTTTTAAGTACGTGTGGAGTTTCAATATAATTGCGATGCTAATCCCGTTAGCTTGTCTAAGGCGTTTCCAATGTTAAGTTAGAATTCATGCTAATGTTAGTCATGTGGATTTGTAATGCTTGGAAATCTGTGTACAGTGATTAAAGACTCGGTTTTTGTAATTGTGGCAACAGACTTAAACTCATAACGTGTTTTCTGACGCTGCGTGAGTTCCCTGACACGCCGGGGACACATATGTATGAAAGACATCAAAAAGTGCATTTTGCATGTTGGGTGCCCTTTAAAAAGGTACCTGAGTGGTGATGCAGGGGTGGAGGCAGCGGGGAGGCAGACTGCTGGTTGGGGCTGACGGAGCGTTTGGCCTTCAGGGCGTTGTCGTCTCGGGCGGACAGCTTCAGGGGGAGCATCTGCTTCATATCCACTGAGGCTGGGGGGGGGAGAGGGGGGAGAGAGGAGGAACAAGAGAGGCAGACAGAAGGTGATTTAATTGTAGAATTAGATTACATTGGTAAACCGGAGAAACCCAGCTTCTCTCCTGACACTATTTGATAAATCAGAGGGCTGACCCAATTTAGACAGCTAATGTGATTCTAATGAGCCACTTTAAAGCGGGGGGGGGTCGGGTCAGACTCGTGTCGGCACA
>NW_011357573.1:0-1227 GCF_000735185.1 Notothenia coriiceps | reverse complement strand
GTGTGTGTGTGTGTGTGTGTGTGTGTGTGTGTGTGTGTGTGTGTGTGTGTGTGTGTGTGTGTGTGTGTGTGTGTGTGTGTGTGTGTGTGTGTGTGGCGAACTGTGATAATAAGATACATATTTTTGCTCTTTGCAGAACAAAATAAAAGACTTTCAAATTAAATGCGTAGTGGAGGGCTACTTCACTCTGTACCACGCTACATAGGCACTTCCAATAAAGTCAACATGTCCACGCTTGTGCATAATATACATTTGCAAGTGATGCAATAACTGTGTTTCAAAACCTGCATTACTTTTTTTTTTTACATTATTTACCCTTCGATGCCTGTAATTTCCCAGAAATGTACTTATTTTCTTGTCCCTTGGTCTTTTTTCAAATGCCTCAAGCTATAATTACCCTGGAGCCATTGAAATAGATTGCATAGCATTTCATCAATTGTTTGGTTTTTTAAATGTCTTTGTTTCTTCTTCATCTCCAGAGGTAGCGACGGTGTCTCTTTTGATAAAGTGATCAAATGATGAGTGTCTCATTTGCTGTGATCACAGGGCCCGGCATTCCCAACCCCTAAGTCTGTCTAGTTCTTTATTTAATCTTTTTGTGTCATGTTTCAGCGTCTTTTTCTTCTCCTGTCTGTTCCCTTGTAATTTGACGGGGAGATCCTTGTTATGGTCGATCAAAGACAGCCATCTGGGGTCTGTCAGCTTCCCTCAGACAAAGTGGGAGGTGAGACGAGATGATCTGCAACATGCATATCAGAGAGGGGGAGAAAAAGAGGGAGTCAGTGAGAGTTGCATGCATTAACCTGTTAAGCCTGGCAGCTCCCGCCCGCGGGGGCGGCAGGTCCTTTTTTCACGAAACTGTGTCTCAGGGCTTCTTAACATTTAAAAACCTATTAATGTATCATACTCACTTAACGGGACGAAACTCGGCTAACTGACGACACGAACCATTTTTACTGAAACAAAACATAAATCTCACAAGAAGCGTCTAAATGAGCCCTGAGCGAAAAAATGCTAACACACTTAGCACAGAACTCACGGTAGAAATACTTATTACGGATCTGCACAAACAAGATATCAGCTAGCAAGCTGAGATTCCACATATTCTAGGGGTATTACTATCATCACTGAACGATCACAACTCGCGGCAGGGGAAGCAAATCCAGAAAACACATGACGTAGCTTTACGTAGCAAAAACGGGACATTGTCTTACCTTTGCTGTTGTT
>NW_011357572.1:0-2333 GCF_000735185.1 Notothenia coriiceps | reverse complement strand
AACCTATATACACACACACAGAAAAACAAACACTTTTGCATCATGTGTCTCCCTGGTGGATTCACAGAGAAAATAATCACACACACACAGAACTTCTTTCATTTTTCATTTGGATTCAGAGTCCTCAGGGACACAAACAAACACACACACACACACACACACACACACACACACACACACACGAAGATATGAGTCTCTTCTATAGATGCTGGTGGATGTTTTACTGCAGCTAAACGCTGCAAAGATCCCGTAGAGCTCCATTATAAAGTCATACACTGTGATGCTGCCTTCAGGTCAAGAGAAACAATCTGACATTTCACAATTTCATAAAGAGAAGTTCCCTTCAGGAGTTTATGAGTCGAGAAATATTGTGCATTTCTTTTTCTTGACAAATGTTGTTTATAAAATATAAAAAACGTCCACCTGCTGCCTTGTGTGTGTTGTCTGTGAGATTAGTTGAAATAACCCAAGAAAACCACAACGTCATGAGTCAATTATCAGGAGTAGTTATTGTAATATTTCCCCAAATATTATAATAATTATAATGTTTTGAGAATATTTAGAGGAAAACATTTGATTCTTTAAAAACATTTTTAGAGAAATAAAGTACTTAATATTAGATAATTAAACTAGAAAGGAATAGCGATAATTATTAAAAAAGTTGTGATATTTCTGCATGAAAAGTCAAACACGAAGAAGTCATTCTTTAAGAATCTTTGTTGTAATAATCCCAATTGAAAATGTTAATATAAAAAAGTATGAATACTCCAGCTGTGTGTTGTCTGTGTGCTTAGTGCTGCTTTAGTTCAGTCTTCTTTTCGTTTTCCTTGACAAAGAAGAGCTCACATTGCACATGAAGCTTTTATCAAAACATACATATGCACAACTGGGAGGAATAAGAAGTGCTTTTGCACCAATAGGCTCAGAAATACTCCTAAGATGTCACAAGTTATTGTCTTGACTTTACTGTAAATGCATTTTCGGCCCCAACGAATCAAAGCTTAGAAACCTTTACAACGTGCAGCATCGATTGGTTAACCATAAAACATGTTTCAAGTCAATCTAGCACTCAAGATGAAACCAGACGTTAGCAGTGGTGGAAAGTACATTTACTCAAGTATTGTTTGGACATAAAGCTGTGATGTAACAATGCAGAACAGTTATTTCATTAGCAGGTGGGAAGTGTGTGTGTGGAGCTCAGTGATGATAATACTGCAGAGGAAACTTCAAGGAGAAACAGCAGGGGGTCAGCGTACGATTCAAAGAGAAAGGAAATTATTTAAATTACAAAAGTAAGGTAACGGTAGAAAAAGATGTTGTACATCTGCATAAATTCATAATTTAGCAAAATATGTATTTAGGAAAGAAAGAATGGAGATTATTATTAAAACCAGTCAGAGTAAAAGGTGATCTTTCATATGGCTTCATAAATCAGAAAAGTCTAAAGCAGGGGTGGGGAACCTTTTTCCTCTCAAGGGCCATTTCAATTTTTACAACATCCTCCGAGGGCCGTACAAATTATTGACCTCCGCTTAAAAATACTAAAATCACAGCCCATTCATTTCGCCTTTCTTTCATGCCGTGCAAAGAAAAAGCAACCTCTTAATCCAGATATCTTACCATGACACAGTTGTGGCATGACCACCAAAACAGAAAGATATGGACACAAGATGTGTGCAAATGTATTTAATTTCCTATCCATGTGAACATGATTTAAGTGGGCGGGGGGGACCTAACCTCCTATAGGGGGGTCCAGGGGGCATGCTCCCCCGGGGAGATTTGTTTTTAAAATGTTGAAGTTAAAAACATCAATCTGGTGCACTTTGAGAGCAACATGAAGAGATCTATGGATACATCTCTCAACACCCATATGAAACAGAACTGTAAGCAGATTTCTTTTTCTTTACGGATATTTTACAAATCACTCTCCTTTCAAACTGTATTCTTGTTTATTAATAACAACTTTTTTTTTTACTGTCATATAGTATTTTATACCTGTTTACTTTATTCTCTTATTTTTGTATAACTATAATGATCATATAAAGATGTGCCTTTACCTCACTGGTTGAAGAAAAAGCTTATTATATTCGTTAGCATAGCTAGCTAACCAGATGCTAATAACAACAAAGTTATTGACTGTATGATCAGTATGACAGATGAGCAGATCGCCACTGGGCTTTCAACTAAAGACACAGCCACGCAAAAACTGCGGCATGTGCTTATGGGTACTGCAATTTGTGAAAGTTCCGGAGCGACGTTCTGGTGCTCTCCGGCAGAACTGCACCCCTGTAAGACGAGATATATACCACGTGATGACCAGGTGATGACACGTT
>NW_011357571.1:0-2503 GCF_000735185.1 Notothenia coriiceps | reverse complement strand
GGTACTTTAAAACTGCATAAACATCTAGGCCAGTAGGCCTACAACAAAATAGTGTAAATAAAGGCTGTAACAGCCAGGCCTTCAACAACAACAAATGCACCTATAAGTGCATGCATACAAATGTGCAAACTGGATAAATCCACATGAATGTAACTATTTACAAATGAAATTACAATTCAATTTCAAGAATCTGTAAATAAGGCTGTCTGTCCTCATAAGCAAAGTAGTAAACATTGTATAAAGATACATAAAGTGAAAACTGGATACAAAATCCACAACCAATTACAAATTAAATTACAATTTCAAGAATCTGCAAATAAGGTGGTCTGTCCCATAGGTCTGTCCTCATGAGCAATGTAAACACAATTGTATAATTTAGATACCGAAAGTACAATATATTGAACACTGTGCTGCTGTCATTTCCCCCTAATGATAACCTGAGATGGTGAATTATAACTCACAATGAAAATTGTTCAGGAAAGTGGGTATAGAGTAGTCATGTAGAACTAGATAAGCTTATGATAAGCCAGCCTTGTCTACTTATTAAGGAACAGTGGGAGGTTATTTTTAATGAACATTAGCTTCTCTGCTTTATCAGCCATAAGTCTGTTCCTCTTCTCATCAAGCACATGAGAGGCAGCGCTGAACAGTCTCTCGCTGTCAGTGCTTGTGATTTGATCTTACTCCGCATATTTGTCCGGGTGTTTTGATTTCAAGTGGTGGAGTAATCCCGAAGTGGTGAAAGTCTTTGCAGTTACACCCTCGAGAAATGTCAGCTGAACACGTTTTACAAATCGCAATCCGCGCCTCTTTCTCTGATATTTTTAAATATCTCCAAGCACCAGACATGTTGGCCGTGAGCCAGCCGCGAGCATGGTCGCGCCCCGTGCTTGTCGCCGCGTTTTGATTACGTCATCACAACAACACGTTAGCTTACCAACGTAACCCTGTTCCCTGACATTCGGTGATATTTTTTCGGCCGAAAACCGAAAGGGCCTTTTTAACCATTTTCGGCCGATAATTTTCGGCGGCCGAATATTCGGTGCATCCCTAATTATTATTTCAAAAAATTAACCAAGAAAAAAAATGTGTGTATTACATTGTTGTTGTTCACGAGTTAAGATAAAGAATCAGTGTAGAAACATTTGAAAAACACTTGACTTGAAATAAAAATTGGAAGGAAATTGCAAGTTAAATAGTGTTGGATTGTAAAATAGTTTGATAGGCGGACACAAGTTCTTTTGAATGGATAATGTTACACGTATTTTAATTCATGATCATGTTTATAAGTTACCGGAAAATATGATGCTCATGTCTTTTGACCGTTTGTGGGTTGGTAGGTAATGTAGATGCCCTGATCTAAAACGGAAACATGTGCAAACCAAGTCTGTTCCTGTATTTGCTTAATTTCCCAGCCAGATTAAGCTTGTTTAGAATTAGGGGAGCATCTTTCCTGTGTTCCTCGGCTTGGTCCGATATAATTTGTAACTTTTTGTAATGGTGTGCCGACCTAATGCCCTCTACTCTGAACATACTAGTAAGTCATATTTTCAAAGATGTACATAAACCCAAACCCCAGAGAGTTAATGTCCACCAGTAGCTTTTAAACCACAGGAAATACCTTTACCATAAATTCCATGATGAGGAGGATCAGTTCAGATGCTTCCAGCTGTCCTTCTGAATTCCTTTAGCAGACAATCTTTTGGTTCCAGATTGTGATTGTGTTGATGTTTGGCCGCTTTCACCAGTGTGTGGATGGAACTAGGACAAAGGGGAATGTTGAAGAATATATCAGCATTTGATCAGTGTTCCTCTTTAAGGGATGTCTTTTAGGCTGCTGTGTTCATGGCTTTCCAAAGGACCAACGACTTGCTAGCTTCACCAAATAAATGTATCCTCTGCTGTCAGCCATTGTGGGTTTAAAAAAACAGCCTTAAAGAGCCTGTGACACGAGTTTCCCCCATCATCCAAACCCATCAATTTGAGTAAATATTGTCCCCTTGAAAACCGTTACTGAACTGATTTTGGATATTTGTACTTTGATAACCATTAATCTGCCCTTCAATGTTGACAATTTTCTAGATCTTCTCGGGGATTCTTCAAGTCCCGCCAAATTATGTGGGACGTCATTGCGGGCACAACGCTCCAGCTGCACCGTTCAGGATCCCAGCATCTGCATGTAAACGCACGATGGGGCACACAGCAGCAAGCTCAGACAGCTCAGACAGTTTAATTTTGAACGTGTCTGAGAGCTCATATGAGGCTGAAGGATCGGTTTATGTTGTATCTGTTAGAAGTTTAGGAATTAGGTGCGTCAATATGGGCGATCATACGGTCATGTAGCCAGTGGTGGACTGGGACTAAAAATCAGCCCGGGACTCTCGACCGGCCCACTTCGGTACCACTAGTAAATTGTCAACGGGGGGAGTGGGGGATGTGCTAGTGACTTATCCGACCGGCCCACTTCGGTACCGGCCCATCGGGATTCGTCCCGATGGCCAGT
>NW_011357570.1:0-1780 GCF_000735185.1 Notothenia coriiceps | reverse complement strand
CACACCAGACATCCCAAGAATATTGCTGAACTGAAACAGTTTTGTAAAGAGGAATGGTCCAAAATTCCTCCTGACCGTTGTACAGGTCTGATATGCAACTATAGGAAACGTTTGGTTGAGGTTATTGCTGCCAAAGGAGGGTCAACCAGTTATTAAATCCAAGGGTTCACTTTTTCCACCCTGCACTGTGAATGTTTACATGGTGTGTTCAATAAAAACATAAAAACCTATTGTTTGTGTGGTTTTAGCTTAAGCAGACTGTGTTTGTCTATTGTTGTGACTTAGATGAAGATCAGAACACATTTTATGACCAATTTATGCAGAAATCCAGGTAGTTCCAAAGGGTTCACATACTTTTTCCTGCAACTGTATTATAGGTCTCAGTTATATACAAAACATGTCTCTGAAGTGTTTGGCTCGAAATCCCCAACAGATCATTGTAGCATCCCATAATCCCCTCTGTTTCAGCCCTGTTTCCAAAGTGCTGATTCTCTGTCTGTTACTTTAGATGAAAATAAGGAGCCCCTCCCCACGCCCCTCTGAGAGAGATTTGGTTAAAAAGAACACAATGGTGCTCTAAGAGGAGATTCAGGTGATAAGGGGGGGGGGGTTACCTTGGTTGGATATTGGCTAAGTTACACAAGCCAAACATTTTTTATGACATCATAAAGTGGCCAAAATCTGATCAGCTCATTTTCAGGCAGGTTTTATATAAATGGATCAGGACAAAAAGTGAGCGAATCTTTTTTCCTGAAACTTTCAGTCTATTTACACGGAGGGGGACATGTGTTGATGTAGAAGAGACATGAAAAAGTAGATTTTGCATAATAGGTGCTCTTTAAGTCTGTAAAATATTTTTTGTTCGCTGCCCTAGAGAATTGCGTGTTGAGCAAATCACACACATTTCTGTGCCCACATTGATGTTCGTTTTGATGCAAGTTTGGTGATATTTAATGATGGGGTGGCTTGCTGATTTAACATTTACAGAAGCCGAACCCGGCCGTGCAATCATGACTTTTGGAATGAGTTCAAATGGTTTACGTGGGTGTGTGGACGGATCAAGTCTTTGAGAGTGTGTTTAGAGTGTAGAAGCTCTCAGTGCTCTCTTGGAGCAGGTGATGGTGATTTTGCTGCTGTTTCATAATTTACACAGTCTGAAGAGGGCAAAAGACCAAAGAGAGTACTTTATTATCACCCTTGACACATTTGTGTGTGCATGTTTGTGGAGTTACGTGTTTGTGTGAATGGGATTTTTGGATATAGAGGGTTTTCTAGTCAGAATCAGGAGAGGTACTTTGGCCACTCAATGTATAATTATCTGTAGGACACGGACATTCAGGGGTCAGGGACAGGTCAGAGGATGAAAGTGCTAGAGAGGAAGACATTAAAGGGACCTGAAAGGTGTTTCACTCCCCCCATGTTCACATGAATAATTGAACACATGACATGTCTTGCTTACTTTATTTTATCTGGATAATTGCACAGACTTTTCATCATTTTTGCAACAAGAATAAACTGCGCTTTTCCCAGTGTCGTGTTATTCTGCAGAATTACGTTTCATAACTTGTGTTGTCCAAAACACATACTTATTTAAACCATAACCATGATATTTGAAATATATTTGAAAGGGGACCTATGCTCCTTTTCAAATTCCATATTTGTATTTAGTGCCTCTACTGTGACGGGTCTCCATGCTTTAATGTTCAAAAAGCTCTTTATTTTTCTCATACTGCCTGTGCTGCAGCACCTCTTTTCACCCTCTGTCTGAAACCAGAGCCCA
>NW_011357569.1:0-4584 GCF_000735185.1 Notothenia coriiceps | reverse complement strand
CCGATTTCTGACAAAATCAGATTTACACACGACTGTTTCCACTCGGACTTTAATACAGCTACACCATTGTTTGGTTTCCATGGTAACACGTCTCTTTAGTAGCGCGCGCAACTCAAAGTCTGAGAGGATGAGGCAGATATTCACAGAAAACAGAACGAGAATCGACAACTACTCTACTCTCTGCTCACTCCTTTCCTGTAAAATACAGGTCCAGCCCACACATATGCTCCATCAAGGACGGTGCTACAGGCCGCAAGGCAGTGCACTTACAACGACAATAACCATGTTATCCACTAGCACCCCCCCCCGACGCTTCTATCCGTGCGTTTTTTAAAACAAAATTTCCCATCCACGGGGCCAACCAAAGCGGTCTCATCAGCTTCTTCGTTCATGTTTGACTATTGTTCACTGTGGTTTGTTGTTGTCTGAAGTCATGAACGTTAGTTGGTGCTCCAGTATAATCGGAACGCCTGAAACTCATCCAGTGAGAAACGTTCCGCAGGGCAAAGATAAGTGCGATTAAAATGTGTTAATTTTTTTAACGCGTTAATATTTGTGGAATTAATTAATCTTAATTAACGCGTTAAAGTCCCGGCCCTAATATTTATATACTTTATATAGGTATGGCCCTACAATATATTGTTCAAATATAGCATGATAGGTCACCTTTAATGAATTTGTTTAAGAGGAATCAATAACTGTCAAATATTACTTTTAATCAACAAGATATATTTACGCTTGACCAAATTACATCAGTTATGTTAAATTAACTTGCATTATATATTTACTGGTAACATATTTAATGCTTGTCACTTTAACGCGTATCTTATTTGTAGTAGTAAAATTATATATTTGAATTCAATTAATTAGAAAATTATATTTTCATCCAATATATAAAAACAATATATAGTTAACATATTTCTAATTCTCAAACAGGTTCCACACAAATGCGTTTGGTAAACCCAACATGTTTTGTTTTTTAACATTTCCTATATTCAATAAATGGGCAGGGAAAAATATGGCCTGACCCTGCAGGTGACACAAAAGGGGTTTCAGTAGGAAAAATGTGCATGTGATCGGAGAAGAGTATCACCCAAAGAGTGCAATAGAATGCGGAGCCTCTGTGAGTTACAACTCCTCCATTTACTAATTAAAACAGTAGTTTGTTGTTTGCTGCTAATTGCAACAAATGCAATTGATTTTCCTGTGAGGAAAGTCTTTCTTTCACAAACAGGTGTGAGGATGAACTTTATTCATCATAGAGTATTCGAGTGGGAAGTTTTGGTAGGTCATTTTGCATTGTTAAAAGTAATTCTAACACCTCAAAGCCCACACAAATAAGTATGACGGGGCATTATAATCATTTACAATGAGAAGAGAATGAATCATTTCTAAAAAAAAAGTCAGAAAGACGCTGCAAATATAAGACCTCAAGTAACAGAAAAAGAGATTATGGGGCTATACCAATTAAAATAAAATGGATACAAATATTGTCACATGGCAGCAGGGTTGAAAAAAATCATTCTGTAAAAGTGAAAAGAACAAAGAAGCTTTGATATTCTGTTGAGTAAATGCAACCTCCTGGGTGGAGAGATGATGTGGGGACATTGGAAAGCAGGCATGAGAAGCAGGAAGCAGGAAGTGGGGGAGAAAAAGTTGAGATTTCTGTCACTAGCTTCAATTCTAAAAATAATCGGAAGTACAAACACAAATAACAGTGTACAAGTTTAAACCACCAGAGAAAAGAACAGAAAAGACACTAAGACAGAATCACACAATGTTATTTTAAGAGAGAAACAAAATGATAACCAGAAAGAGCCGTTGTGAGGCTGACAGGTGGAACGTTATCAGGGATATTTCAGCTGGATGTCAAACCCTTATAAAGGGTGTGATGTAGTGATTTTAACTGTACATGAATTGGTCAGTGATTTCTTTATTTACTTTTTTTAGGCCTTATTTTCACGGCTAAAACTCCTGATCTTGCTAAAACTTACCATCTTATATTTAGCCATAAATTCTAACTGAACTTTTTGAGAATTATGTACCAAGCAAGAGCTA
Source organism: Notothenia coriiceps (assembly GCF_000735185.1). Lineage (NCBI taxonomy): Eukaryota > Metazoa > Chordata > Actinopteri > Perciformes > Nototheniidae > Notothenia > Notothenia coriiceps. Next base: position 2,526 of record NW_011357569.1, on the reverse strand, counting down.
CTTGTGTAAGAGGATGAAGCTTTTTTTATGAAATCTTGTTTTGTTTTTTGAGAATTCTTATTAGGTCTAATTATCTTACTCTACTTCAAATCTTTCCATATGCCTAAAATGTCTTCAAAAGAGAAAAATATTAAAGCCATCTGACCTTATTGCTTAAGTTTAAAATTAAGTTTGTTGCCATATTTTATATTTGTTAAGCACTCCTTCTTTATGCTGGTCAATGGAAAATAAAAGTGACTTGGCTTGTCCTTACACGGGTTACGGTTTCTTAAATTCAATTGAGTTTTGTCTGTTACTCAACTTTAATGTGACTGCTCTTACTGACATGTTTACAGTAGAGATTTGAGACATTACAGAAACTCAACTCATCATAAAGGAGAGTGACAGACAAGGATTCCTCAGTGAAAGACAGAAATTATGATGAAGAAGCAAAGTCATTCCTGGAGGTGTGTGATACACCAAGCTCCTGATGACTGACTGAAAGCTGAATACTGACACATGACAGGAAGGAGGACAAAGAGAAACAGGGAGGAGGTGTGCCCAGATGTCTCCTTTTAGCCTCCTCTAAACCCCATAGGGGATCCTCCTCTCAAATCTATCCCGCTCCTGTCACCACGCTGATGAGAGCATGATGGATTGGATTTATGTTCTCTTGTCTCTGGCTCACTTTAATTGGCTCAGACACATTACCATTCAACAAGACAGCTTACTAGCAGTTCTCAAGTTTTCTTTTTGCACCCTCTCTTATTTGTATCTATTCCATAAAGGGTTAGCACCCATTCACCAGATGGAAGAGACGTATTGTTATGTCTTCTGCTAGCATAGTAAACGCCTCTTTCACATTTGCTACCTACAAGATCCATCCTGTTAGAAATATGTTTGCTGTTTTGTCTCATTTGACTTACAGATGGAATAACTTCAATGAATGTTTCAGATGAACAAAAATAAACTATGTTAAAAAATCAGTTTTAATGACAAAAAGTAAAAAGGAACAAGACTATGTACGGATAAATGTAAGTCTAATGTCTACATGCTGACATGTAATCTCTAGTTTCATCACGATACAATATTACAACCCAGTCTCATGGCATTTCGTGTTATAGTCACAACATTTAATCTATTGATTCGTGTTCACCAACACAATTTTCCCCTTTTTTTCGTGTCACACAGAACGATTTTAAAAGCAATGTATTTCTATTGGTAGTATGCTTCGTGCCTGCAGCACGTCTTTTTGTCCGTTCGGGTCTTGGAAGACCGGAAGCTGTGGGGTTCATAAAAACATGTTTTTACTCAATATCAAGCCACGATTATTGTTTTTATTTTAAATTGTATAATGTCAGACTTTTTTTGTCGTCTGTGAGGAAAATAAATGGGGCTCAGAGCCTCAGAATACTGAAATCTGTATTTTTTAAAATCTTTTTTTCCTTCTAATTTGTTATTCTTTTCTAAATAACACAGTTATTTACTCACCAATAACACAATTATCCTTGTTTTTATTTATTTGTTTAATTCCATAATCTCAGGCTTTTTTGGCATCCGTCAGGAACTGAATTTCAAAATAAAAATAACCGGAAACAGACGTAGGCCTACAAGAGACATTTCGAGCATCATTGCGATTGTCAATATTTCTGAGTTTAGGATGGCCGAAGACACTACACTACCCATAATCCCCAGCTATCGTTTAGGACTACTGTCCCCATGATTAATCTTCAAGCTCTGGGATTGGATGTTGGAGTGGCAGTGCGCCAAGGTTACGCCGAGCCTCAAACAGCTGTTTGAAATGGAACGAAACCACGCCAGACTATCCAAAACTGGAATCGAACGCCCCCCCAGAACTACACATGCTGGCTATTGTGTTTCCCAAAATGATCTATGGCACGTCTCTACTGAACGTTTTCGTTTATGTATGTACAACATCTGAAGATGTGTAGTTTTATTCATGTTTTCACATAATTTTACAGCATATTGCTATATTATTTCAGACTCAGTATTTACATTCTTATATTCAAAGAAAATCAAAGTCCTTTTATATCAGCTGTGCACCGTTATGGTGTAAATATAACCTATCTATGAATTAGATCAAATGTAAAAGGCAGCCGAATTAGTGTTGATACTGCTGGAGACGTATTGTGTGAAGAGAAATTGAAGATGTTGTTTAATTGTTGATATATTTATGATCCACGTCAAGTATTCAGTTTCGGCGGCATTTCTTCCAGTTTTTCCAAAGGTCTTCTCATAAGGGCTCTATAAATAAAGAACTACGGCAGATCTGTAATATGTGATGCAGCCGAACCGTGTATTACAATGCCGTTATGTGATGACATCCAAAGAGAAAAGCAAGAACACTCGGAATTAAGTATTATTTTGTTTAAAACATTTTTTTCCGATTTCATATCATATAAACACCAAATCCCAGCATGCATTGCGGCTAAAACATCCAAATCAGCGAGCTTAAACCATAGCTGAGGATATTGGGTAATCGCTCTAAATGCCTACGTCTGTTTCCGGTTATTTTTATTTTGTAAA
>NW_011357568.1:0-1599 GCF_000735185.1 Notothenia coriiceps | reverse complement strand
ACTATAACATATAATAAGTACCCTGTATCAAGATTGATGCAAAATAAGTGACATTTGACCTTTTTAGAGAGATTTAGAAGAAAAAAAAACACTTCTGGGGTCATTTGGGTGCATTTTCCATATATGCCCCCGTCGGTCGATTTTGATGATTGACACCTCTTTTTAACCATTATAGCCAATAGAATCGAGGGGAAGTTCCTCAAATCCATCTAAGCATTACCCACTGGTGAATGAGTGATGCGTAGCCAGAATGCCCCGGAAGCGGAAGCTGTCATACACTCTAGTAGCTATTGTAGCAGCTAATATGAAATCTCCGTTATTGACATAAAAATGGAATGATGGATTATCAGTAATAATTTCAAAGTGACACAGAAACATTGGATTAAACTTCAGCAGCGTTTTTATCGTTGTAATGCCATTGAACACAACTTTTGATCATAAAACAACAAAGGTAAGATGTTTTTAGCCGTTTTGGCTCAGTAAAGCTAATTGTTTTGTTGTTGTCGTTTCGCCGCGAGTTCTGATCGCTCAGTGATGATACTTATATGTCTGGAATCTGCGGAATCTCAGCTTGCTAATTGATATTGTTTGTGCAGATCCGATAAGTAATAAGGCTATTTGAACGTGAGTTCTGTGCTAAGTGCGTTAGCATTTTTTCGCCCAGGGCTAATTCAGAGCCTTTGTTATTACCCTTATGTTTCGTTTTTGCTAAAAATTGTTAATATTGTCTGATAGCTGAGTTTCTTCCCATTAAGTGGATATGACACATTCATAGTTTATTAAATGTTAAGAATCCCTCAGACGCATTTTCTTGCAAGATGTTGCGTTTTGCCGCGGGGCGCAGGGTTTAATTGGTTAATGACGTTCTTTCTATAAAAAAACAGTCCATCAGGAAGGACATGAGCCTATTTGTTCTAATTATTTGGCTGTAGGTTCATTGTTCACCCCCACCTTTTATTTTCAAATTTTTGTTTACTTTGAGATGTTTCTGACCGTGCTTTTTAACATGTTTATTTATTCCACTCAGGGGGGACAGTTGCTCTGTGGGGGGGGGTCTCTCCCTAGGGCAGGCTGGTCAGGGTGAAGCAAAAAAAAACATGGTATTTTATCACCTGCAAGGAGGTGTTGCATTCATAGAGTCAAATAATCGAAAAAAATATTTGTTCCAACTGGTCCTCCTTAAATTGGAAAAACTATTTGAAAAATGCTCAATTAAATACAACATTTTCTAAAGGATGCATTTTGTTTAAATATTATGACTTTTCCCTTCTAGTTAAATACATTTAATACATTTGACTGAGTTGACTTAGCAACATAAGACATTGATTACATGGTCCTTTGGTGATCTAGGTAGAAAATATATTAACGATATGCAACACATGGGTATGAATTAGTATGGAGTCCTCCAGGGGCATTGGGGCAAATGGGATGCATGGTCACTCGTCTTAAACCCCTATTTTGTGAAATGTATGTTCTATTTCATCCCTACTGACCGCCAGAGGCGCTGCTTAGCACTGGATATGTCCATCGCTCGCATGCGCAGCTCGAGTACCAAATAACAACAAAGTCACCTGTGACCCACGTGACACCGGCTACATA
>NW_011357567.1:0-2438 GCF_000735185.1 Notothenia coriiceps | reverse complement strand
GGTCTAAAAAATCCTGCCATATCACCCCCATTCTAGCCTCCCTGCACTGGCTACCAGTTCATTTCAGGATCCAGTACAAGATCCTGATTATCTCATACAAAGCTCTAAACGGCCAAGCCCCAGCCTACATCAGCGAGCTCATTCCACCACACCAAAACACTCGTTCGCTGAGGTCCTCTGACCAGGGGCTTCTGGCAGTGCCCAGGACCCGACTAAAGACCAGGGGGGACCGGGCGTTTGGGGCGGCCGCCCCTAGACTCTGGAACGCACTTACCCCGGTCCTGAGATCGGCTCCCTCCCTCAACCTGTTCAAGGGACACCTAAAGACGCACTTATTTAAGCAGGCGTTTGAGCAGTCTTAGGCCGTTCATCACGTCACTGTCCTGTCACTGTCGATCACTGGTCCTCTTGCACTTGGTTTCATGTTTGTATATTGTTTTTAAGTTTTTATTCTATTTTCCTGTCATGTTATGCTTTGTTATTATTATGCCTTAGTGCCATATTGGCCTAATTGTTTTGACTGCTATATTTTGTACAGCACTCTGTGCATTCGTGCTGGGAGGGGTGCTTTAGAAATAAACTTTTACTTACTTACTTACTTACACTGACTTGTTGCCTAGCCTGTTTTAGTTGGCTTATCGAAGTCATACTCGTAATAAATGTTGGCATATAATACGAAAAAGAGGGCCGGAGTCAGAGAGGCCAAATCATAAACTAATGAAATGGAGTGTTAAGCGCCCTGAATGTGACACACACGTTCATAGAAAACACAGAAATATTGCATTTGGTGAATTGGGTGCCAGCTACAACCCGATTCAAGAATTATTAAAAGGTTATTGTCTTATTGTGGAGCATTACATTAACCCTGTAGTCATTTTTGTTATACTTTTTTTGTTATTTCTTATTTTTCATATTGACAATGTGCTATTCCTGTAGTTTTTTTCTAAATGACAAATTGTAATATTTCTGCATTTTTTCCTTGTCATGCACTGAAATTGAAAACATACTGAACTGTGACTCCAAAGCTGAGGCACAAACCAAAATGTGAATGTTTGTGTACGACTACTGTCGAAGCCCTAATGCTGGAGTATAGAAAGACAGACATTTTCCCCAGTGGTATTTGCAGCCCAAACCAAAGCTTGAGTCAGAGGCAGAAAAACGTCAGAAACTCCTAAAAAGTGCCTAGATTGATCTTATCTGATGGCTACGCCCCCTGTCGTGTAAAGCAGTACTGATAACATTGTACCAAATGGTACATGACTGTATATCTGTTAATGTTGATGATGTTTTGTCCCTTTAAAAGCGAATGATTGGTTAGGTTCAAATGTTTTCTAAGACCAAAGACAAACAACCATCGGAATTGAATCAAAGTATAACGGACATTCTTATTCAAAATAACGCAGTAGGATGGAAAGAGCCGAAGCCAACTTTATGGATACCGTTGCCATGCAAATAAATTAGACAGTTTTAGCAGGCCAACTCCTTCTTTTTTTGTGGGCAACGCCCAGTGATGCCCATGTCATTGTTTTGACAAGTTAACTTGGCAACCGCAAACTGTTCAACAACCATACTACTCTCATTTGGTTCCTATGCAACAAAACTACCCTATGTGTACAGGAGTAGAACAATCTTAAATCTAGAGTTCAAAGTCCAAGAGACATACAAAGTGCCTCGGTTGCTCGTGTCTGATGGTTGATTAGCGGGCAGTGTAAAACGAGTAATGACATTGTACCCAATGGTACATGGCTGTATATACATACGTTTTTTTGCTCTTAATGATATTTTACCCATTGTTAGAAACATACCACTCGTCACCGGCTTTAGCTTCAATATCAGGATACATGTATTTATTATCCTTGCAAGAATGGAAGTAGTCATCACATACAGAGCATATGGTACAACTAGTGTCCTTCACATGCTTATATACAAGAGAGGGTGTTGTGACACAGTCACAAGATGGAGGAATACCAGTTCAAAGAAGTATTCAATGTTTAGTTCAGATTAGCTAAGACCCACGTCGGAAATGATCATGCTTGTCATATGTCTATCTCCATAGAGGCTGAATCATCATGTTAATCACATAGCTATCGTATGCCTAAAACAGTCCTGACGCTCTTCTAGGTAATCATACATCCTGTCATGTACACAGCTACGTAGGGCCTTTGTTATCATGTGCTACTCTGATATTGGAAGAGTACATTCAGTATTCTCCCAACACCCCTTAACCTGTTAAACCCTGAGCCTGTTTTTCAGGTCTCAGGCTCGAAATGACATTCCCAGAACAAATGACTATATCTTCACTTCTAAAAGGGGTAAATTAATAATCTTTTTTCCAAAGAAATGATCAACCTGTGAGTTGGATGTAGACAAGTCAGAATCAATATATAACTTTTTAATTTTTAAAGTAAATTCAGATTGAACATAGTAAAAAAATGTGA
>NW_011357566.1:0-2947 GCF_000735185.1 Notothenia coriiceps | reverse complement strand
TGGGGAGTGCAACTGCCGCTGCGCCTCGGCTTGTTGACAAAAAAAGACGCCAGAAGCGAAAAACAAAAAAGGTGTTTGAGATGATGCTTAATTTTATTTAATAGAAATTCTAGTCATTTATTTTATTTATTGTTCTCATTGTTTAAAAGTTTGTGTTATGGTTCTGGTGTGAAATAAAGCACAATAATTACATTTAAGACTGTTTCCCTTTTTTTAAGAAAAGTATCGAAAAAAAATCAGGATTGGAATTCTTGACTTGGTATCGAAACCAAAATGTTGTATCGTGACAATACTAATTGTCATACTGATATTCTGTACAAACTGAAGTCCACTGAGACAAATGTAACATTTGTTATATTGGGCTGTATAAATAAACATTGATTGATTGAATGATAATCTCCAGAGTGTTGGGGGATAGGTATCTAATCTTCAGTCAATGTTCTGTGTAAGTCTGTGGAGTGATGAGGCCCCAGCCAGACGCCTAATTCAAACTATATGCTGCTTCTAATAAACATATCAAGATCCACGCGATTCTGTGATTCTGTGTAAAAGCTCTTCTTCTCTCTCCAGTTTTGCGGCGGTCAGCAGCCCGTCATGCGGGTGTATCAGACCCACCTGTACAGACAGGAAGTGATGTACGCGGTGCTGGTCCACAGTCCGGCCAATCAGGAGCAGTTCTCTGAATATCCTCTTCTGACCGACGACCCAAACGCTGTCTGCTGCTACAGAGATGGCCGCTTCATCTGGAGGCCTGAGGCCATGTGTGCAACTCACAGGTGAGAAAACAACAATGACAGGTAACCTGGGAGGTTCAGACAGGAAATGATTCATGCATTGACTTCCTGTCTCTCTGTCAGCTACGAGTTGGTCCGGAACGAAGAGACTCAGCAGATGGAGGCTCGGCGCTACACTTCCAACAGGCCCAACTGGAGGGTCCTGTATGTCTGGGATAATGTGGGCGTCGCCCTGCATGTGGAGGACAAGGTGATCACTTCCTCTTTGTCTTCTTGTCCACAGCTCAGAGTCAGACCTTTCTCTACATTTCATATCATTATATATTTCCAGGATAACTTTGTAGGACTGATCTGAGTGGATCTGGTTAGTCTGCTTCAAGGACTCGTTTCAGAGTTTAATATCAGCTCCTTTTCTCAGAAGCACCACGGCCCTTGTTATTCAGGAAATAAATATATTTAAAAAGTCCCAAAAGTGAAACATGTCGAGAGGAAAATGTGTAAAAGGAAAGAAAAAATCCCCCAAAATATCTTATATCGAAAGAATACCTTCAAAAACATCTGGAAAACTATTTTTAAAGAGAAAAATTCAGAGAAATGTGAAGAAGATTTTTTATTTCATGAGATTTCCGTTTATTTCTGAATGATTTGAAGAATTTTTAAATGAAATGGAGAAAATGTCACATAAATGTATAAATAGAAATATAGAAATGTAGAAAAACTATATATATATCAATGTAAAGGCTTAGGGTCAATCGATACAAATATGTAATTGAAATGTATTCATTGGGATTTCCGTAGTTTCCAAATGTTTTAAAGGGTTATCTTTCAGGGTCAGAAAACGTGCACCTGTTAAAAAAGTGAAAGTTGCGTTATTAACAAATTGACTTTGACCTTCCTAATAATTATTTATAAATAATATGAATTATAAAATGATTTTGAACGCGTTCCCAGAGGCTCATGGGAGTTGTAGTTCATGATGGGCTGAATCTGAGCTCTTCCTGTTTCAGCTGCTGGAGTTCGGTCCGGACCGACTGAGAGAGAAACTGAAGTTCTGCGAAGGAGAAAGACTTCCCCACGCTCAGGTCCAGTTTGATGACTTCCCGTCTGCCGAGGCGACTGTTCGCAGACTTTGGCCTGATGGCCCCCCACTGGAGAAAGTTTAAGAGCATGACAATAATACGTTTAGATAAGCACATCCTGCCTTCACTGAACTAACATTACATGCCGAGTAGGAGCTAAATATTGGTTTATGTTATTTTAAAAGTAAACATTTCTTTTCTTGCCTGTTTTAGTGAATGAATAATTAATTATCGTAATAATTGTAGTTGCAGTAGTTCTGCTTTTATTTTGAAGGAGGTGTGGGCTCCTGGTGATTAGCATATATTGATCACAGGTGGGGGGGGCACCAGTTTGAGCGTTTGGTTTTCTACAAGGAGCGACAGCCAGAGAGGGAGAAAGGTGGAAATCATTGTTCTCTGTATTTTATTGGAAAACTACAATAAACGGATGAAAGGATCTTCTGCCTGGACATTGGACATTATTCCCTGCTTAAGGTTTTCTTTCTGGGCCCAGCGGCAGTTTGAGTTTAAGTTAGATTATTATCATAATTCTTTGAAAAAAGTCATTAAAAAATATTTTTTTTAAATTAATTCTTAGAGAACAAATGAAAAATATAAATATTACAATACCATTTTAATTCACTTTTTTAATAAAACATCAGTCCTGTTCAAAACCACTAAATATAACATTATGTTTTATTATTTGAAACTTTTAATACCATTTAGTTCACTGATCAAAGCAGCTGAACATGTCAATGAAACAGGCAGACATGTCTCTAACCCTCCACAGAACACAGATCATATGCCGTTAACTGATCAGCGTGACTCTTTATTTAACTTCCTGTTTTCTATGTACATCGTGACTCCTGGGCCGCATCTCATTTCTGGGATTTCCCCTCCTTGACTCCTCTCCTCGAGACTTAGTCCCGCCCACAGGAGATGCGAGCGGAGGAGCCGAGGAGGGGAACCGAGGAGAGAGGAGGGGAAGCAGCAGGCGGTTAGAGAAATGAGAACTCCTCTCCTCTGAGCGGTCATTTTAAAGAGACGTCCATTAATGATGACAGGAGGCACAGCAGCCCACTGTCTGATGGACAGATGTGTTCATGACGACTTATGTACTTTTAATTCATTCACAGTGCGGTATAATGAGACAAT
>NW_011357565.1:0-4114 GCF_000735185.1 Notothenia coriiceps | reverse complement strand
CCCATTCTTGCGAACTCCTCCTAGGGGTACGATCGGAAAAATTCCAATCCAGGACAAATTCAACCCCTATCCCTATTATATGATTTTAAATTGCGAAGAAAATAGTTGCTAGCTGAAACGGGGAGCTCGTAAGCTAACGGAGAATGTACCATTTTTGACGATTTACATGTCACAAATGAATCCAACATTCATTTTTCGGAAACCTTTACAAAGTGGCACCGTAACTCTGAATGACCTGAAATTTTGCACACTTATTCGGGTGGACCTACTCTACATATTATCTCCTTGAACCCCAAAGCTCCGCCTACTTCATTTTTTTTTAAATAGCATAATGTTAAAAACAGTGAAATATTACCTTAAATTTCAATTTTTTGTTGTTCAACGCCAAACTTAGTATACAGCATTGGTGGAGGCTCAGACACATTACCGTAGAAAATGAGGATGTTCAGTCGATAAATATGCCCGTCATTAATCTAAACCTGTTTGCAAAAAGGCGGGGCTTAGAAATAAATGCTCATAACTGGTTAGGGTTAGGGTTTAGGGTTAGGGTTACCCCTAACCCCTAGCCCACACACACACACCGGCTCTGCTTGCGGCAAATTCAATTACAACATACACCTATACACTCCACAACACACACCTACTGACTGTACAACACACACATACAGCTCCTAAAGCATATCATGTATATCAGGCTACAGCCCATGTATATTTTATTATGTGAAGCACTAAATGGTTTCATGAAAAATATCTACTGTTTACTTGTAGATATCTACTAAAGCATACAAATAAAGTGTGTAATGTAGGCCTGTTACATATATTATTGCTATTCTCACTGTAAACATCGCGTCTGAATTAAACCAGTTGTATTAAAAAAAAATAGCCTAACATCCAGGGGAGATGTGATTAGTGAGTAAACAAACGGTAAAGGGCAGAAACTGATGCACATTTGATCATCTTAAATAACTTATAATCTCAACGGGAACAGTTTGCAGAGCTTTGCTCCGTTGAAATAAGTCCAGCCATGCGTCACAACTCTTTTAAACATCACTGTTGGCTGAAATCGCCTACGGAGAATACTTCAGTGTACCCTCGGTTATAGCTCCTCCAGAGAGACTCCTCTCTCCTCTACATCTTTGTACCCTCGGTTATAGCTCCTCCAGAGAGACTTCTCTCTCCTCTCTCCTCTCTCCTCTAAATCAGTGTATCCTCGGTTACGGCTCCTCCAGACAGCCTCCTCGATAATCGATCCTCGATGAGCCTTTAGAGAAATTTGTTTTCCTTCGAGACGGCGTGCCGACATCCGTTTCCGGGTCGCTGCCGGAGGACCTGGGAGTCTGGGACGCGAAAATTATAGAAATGGCAAACGTCTCATTTCCGAGGACTCGCGCGCGTCTGCTTGACACCGGGACGAGCGGCCACCCTCCCCGACAGGCGCACGGACGCGAGGGCCCGCTCATCACTGCGCGCACTTGTGCGACCGCAGTTTTAATTCCATTTATTTTTCGTTTTATTACCATGCTCATTGACTCTCCTCTCAACCCCCCTTTAGACCACAAAGGTTGTTATCAGTATTATTATTATCGAACACTCATTTGTCAATATTAAGCATGTCGATGTTGTTATCATTATCATATTGTTGTCATTCATACTAAGGGTGTTGCTGTTGATGCTATACTAATTACTAACTTATTATTATTCTACATACATAAATATATATATGTGTTCTCCTTTCTTCACGAAACGCACAGTAACACCCACAACCCCCACAATCCCCTGCCCTCCTGTGCATTGTGATATAAAGTGGCACGGGCCCCAACCCAGACCATAATTCGCAGCACCCATGGTGTATGTCCGGTGTGGTGAAGGGATCCATTTGTACCTCCCAAACCCAAAACAACAACATCAACAACAATTTGTTTTATAAAATGAAATGTATACATTATTGGGGAAAGAAAACAAAATAAAGAAAAAAGTGGGACAAAGCTCGATCAAGCAGAGTAATCACCCTCCTAGGGGTCAGGACGTTGCCCTCCAAAGCATCAGCCACCACCGCCGCTCAACTCTGAACAAAAATCCATTAAAAAGGTATTGCAGGGTGAGCAAACCCCCTCCTGAGGGTTGCCCATGAACAGATCAGCTGAACAAGGTTTGGGTGCATGAGGACTTCTGGCCTCCCTGTCACTGCACCCCACCACCCACAATTTGGGCTTACTCCTTTAAGGGCCTGCTACTATCATTTTCATTCTACATTTGTCATTTATTACTGTTTTATTATAACACAGACAAGCAAACACACACATCATTTTTTTTGTCTCCATATTTTGTCATTTGTTATTTGTCTTTACTTGTAAATTCACCTTACGTATGTGTATCTGTGACACTGTACTTGTACACAATTGTCTTGTAACTCCTATATTACTAAATAACAATACAACAAAAAACGAAGTGTTGGGTCTAAGTGAAAGAGCAACTATGAGAAATGACGCCCAAGTTTTTTTATTAAACCTGCAAACTGCTTTTGTCAGGATGGGATGTTCTTGATGTTTAGAACTGTACTTAGGTATACAGGCAGATGAGAGCGAGACAGACGGGATGAAAAAGGGAGGGGAAGATAATTACACAAGAGTGACTGACAACATTTCATTTGCCAACTTTTCACGTTCCAAAACTGTGCTCGTTGTCAGACCTGTTTTTCACAGCAGTTAGTGTTGAAAACTGTCACATTAACGTAAAGACATCATTTGCTCAGGGTTGGCTGCCTTGCATTGGCAGAAACACTAAGACCTTCGTTAGGCCCTTTATTTTAACTCCAGAGAGTGACCAAATGCCATCATTGTGTGACGTTTATAATCTGTTATTTTACACCTAAGACTACTGGTGATGATGGTTGGAAGGAGTGTACCTGTGGTGTCTCGTCAAATGTGTTAGTTGTGTTTGTTTTATGTCTGTCATTTCAAGTCTAGTCAGGTATTTATGTAGAGCCAGGTGTTCATGTTACTTCACGTCCTGTCTTGTCTGTCTATTTATGTCTGTCATCTCTAGTCAAGTTCCCGTGTTTCATGTCATGTCTCGTTTTCCCATTTCCTGTTTTATTTTGTACTTAACTCTTGTCTTTCATTTCAGGCCCTGTTACTTCCTCCCTTTGTGTGTTTTCCCGCCATCGTTCAGCATCTGTCCCGCCCCTGATTGTTTCCACCTGTTCCCACTTCCCGATCATGTTTAAATAGTCCTTGTCTCCCTTTGTCTTGTGCCAGTTCGTCTTGTTTCAGTGTGCTTCACATGTCCAGAGATCCAGCGTGTTACCAGAGAGGAGAGTTACCAGAAAGGAGAGTTTTGTTTGTTAGAAACCAAGAGCTTCATTTTTTCCACGCAAGAGTGATCTTTTGTTTAAACCTTTTTCTCATTAAAAAGTGAGTCGTTGCAATTGAGTCCAGTATTTTTGTACCTCGTCTTAACAGAACGAACTGGCCACCATGGACTCAGCCGACTCAGATAGATTTAAAGCGGATCAGACCCGGCGCCAGAACAAATCTAAAGGGAGGGCATATCATTTTCATCGGAGGGCACACAAAACCGTCATGTGCTGCGGGCCTGCGGCACAATATATATCAAACAGCAAGGCCGACAGCATTGCGCAAAGACGCACACGTATCGCAAATACATTCACAAATAAAGGGCAACATAGAAACCACTTTTGAAACATTGTGTGCGTGGCAGCACAAACACTGGTAAATCACGAGCAAGGCACAGAGGTTAAGGATGGCAGCTTCCTCATCGTTGCACTCGGAGAGAAATAGTAGAGACGGAGACGATGAATTGTTTAGCCCGCCTTGGGCATGGTTTATTTTGCTATGCACAGCAGGTGCATCCTTTCACTCAGCCGAGCTAACTTAGAACATTATTTTGGCCAACTCTGCATCTTTGTGCAGCGTATACTCAAACAGTGATAGGAAGAGCCCACTGCCTGACTCGAACATGCTGTGGAGTGAATCGTGGTCACCTCTGAGAGGGAGTTGGTTGACAGCTAAAAAAGCTATAATATCAACGACAGCTGACACGTAATAACGGTTCCGTGCCAGCTGATCTGCACCAAAGTACTAATTTCCTTATT
>NW_011357564.1:0-7407 GCF_000735185.1 Notothenia coriiceps | reverse complement strand
AGAGGTGTTATTCTGCAGCTTCACGTACTGTGGCCGAGCTGTGAGATAGTTGGTCATCCAGATCACCAGTGGAGCATCCACCTGCATGTCCAGTAGCTTACTGCTGAGCAGGGCAGGTCTGATGGTATTGAAAGCACTGGAAAAGTAAAAAAACATGACTCTCAAGGGTGCTGCCTGCCTTCTCAAGGTGTGTGTGTACTCTGTGCAGCAGGAAGATGATGGCGTCTTCCACTCCAATACGAGGCTGATATGCAAACTGCAGGGGGTCTAGTGATGGTGCGACCACTGTACGGAGGTGTTTAAGGACCAGCCTCTCCAGCGACTTCATGGCATGTGATGTCAAAGCCACCGGTCTGTAGTCACGGTGTGTGCGTGGATGTATCTTCTTCGGCACAGGAACCAGGCATGTTGTCTTCCACAGGGCAGGAACGGTCATCATGTCCAGGCTCAGGTTGAAAATGTGCCGAAAAACTGCACACAGCTGAGTAGCACATCCTTTCAGCAGACTGGGGCTGAGGCCGTCAGGCCCTGCAGCCTTCCTTGAGTGTAGACGGCTGAACTCTCCCCTCACGTCCTCTGCAGTGATGGTGAGTGGGGGCATGCACAGTGGGGCTGAGAGAGAGCCCTGGTTGGGGGGGGGGGGGCAAGAGGGATGAGATGGATGAGATGGGAGGAAAGGCTCCCTGGGGATCACAGGGGGTGAGTCACAGGTGGAGGAGGAGCTGGAGGAGGGAGGGGCGGTAACCTCATCATCAAACCTGTTGAAAAACAGGTTTAAGTCATTGGCCTCCTGTAGATCTCCTCCCATCACCTGGTCAGTCTTGTTTCCATACCCAGTGATGTTTCTCATCCAACGCCACACTTCCCTGGTGTTGTTTTGGGCCAGTTTACTCTCCAGCTTCCTCCTGTATCACTCCTTGCCCGTTTGTATTTCCTTCTTCAGTTGTAACTGTGCCTTCTTCATCTCCTCCTTGTCACCACTCCTGAAGGCAGCTTTTTTCCTGTTAAGTGACGCCTTGATGTCTTTGGTCACCCAGGGTTTATTATTGGAAAAACACTTAATTGTTCTGGCGGGGATTATATTGTCCGTGCAAAAATGAATATAGTCGGTGATGCAGTCTGTGAGTCCGTCTATATCCTCCCCATGTGCATCACAGAGGACATCCCAGTCAGTCACCTCAAAACATCCCTGTAAAGTCTCCACAGCCTCCTGTGACCACGTCCGTACAGTAGTGGTAGTCACAGGGGGCCGCTGGACTGCTGGTTTATAAAGGGGTTTTAAGTGCACCAGGTTATGGTCTGATCGGCCTAAGGGGGGAGTGCTATTGAGCTATATGCCTCCTTGACATTAGCATACAATAAGTCTAATGTAATTTCTGAAAAATATAAGATTAGATATAGAAAAACTATAATACAAGAACATAAAGACGGCACTCTGAGGGTCTCCTTGGGGCCACAAGGTTGGATCTTTGTGGTCACCAGCAAGAGCAAAGAGGCTTCATATTGCTCAAATGTAATCACTATATTTCCACAGGGACTTGGCTTGGCAACTGGAAGGTCACCAGTTCAAGTCCTGGAAAGACCAAGTGCTACCGAGGTGTCCCTGAGCAAGGCACCGTTCCCTACACTGCTCCCCGGGCGCCACACAGAAGTGCAGCCCACTGCTCCTAACATTAGGATGGGCTAAATGCAGAATATACATTGCCCCTCTGTGGGACAATTAACGGTATATAAAAAATCAATTAAAAAATAAAACTGTCTTGTTCTTTTCTCCCCCCTTACTTTGGTGTTCTCTATCAAATTTGAGCGGTCTGTTTTAACTGCTCTTACATTAACACAAAATCCATTAATCATCACCAAAGTTTATTCAACACCATTTTAATATCTTAACAATATTTCAGAGCACTGGTTGACATGTATAACTATGAGTATACAAAGAATAGACACTGAAAAAGTATTCCACAGTCACATGCTTGTGGATTTGTGGGTGTGTACTCCAATACAATCCATTTGATTTCTATAGCACATTTAAAAACAACAGAGTTGAATAAATTGCTGTACATCAACAACAGACAGGTCACAAAAAAAATGTAAAACACGAGACAATAAAACCAGATCAGAAGCCACAGACTGAGAAACTCTCCTACATGACGTAAAAACAATACAAAACACTAGTAAGATAATAAAAAAGCAAATTCAAAAGCAAAAGTGTCACCTGGTAAATGCCAGGGAAAAGAAGTGGGTTTTTAAACGAGATATAAAAACAAGCAGAGTTGGAGCAAGTCTAACCTGGAGGGGCAATTCGTTCCATAACTTTGGAGCTGCAACAGAAAAGGCTCTGTCTCCTCGCTGCTTTAACCTCGATTTAGGGACGGCCAGAAGGAGTCTGTCAGCCGTGTGGGTGTGTATGGTTTTAAAAGATCTGCCAGGTAAGGTGGGGCTAAACCGTTTAGGGCTTTGTATGCGAACAGTAACATTTTAAATTGTATTCTAAAACTGACTGGTAGCCAATGTAAAGAGGCGAGTCTGTAAGTACGTGTGCCGCGAAAAGTGTGGTGTGTGAAGAGGAGACGAGAGACGCATCCTAAAACCCGGAAGTAAGCTGCGCATGGCTTCCCTCCACAAAAAAGCAAAATAATAATTAGAAAATAGCTTGAAATAAGATCTGTGGGAAACGTACCTGTTAGATAAATGCACTTTTTGTTCAGCCGGATAATATCCACATGTCTAGTACCTACTTTTATAATTTTATAATCATAAATCTATCGATTAGATTTATGATAGACTTTTGAAACAAGAAGATAAGGAGGACTTCTACAAAAAAGTAATAAAGATTTTTGTCCTGAAGGACAGGCAAATGGACTTCATCTTCAAGTCAAGGTAAGACTGCAATTTTATTAAAAATGGGATCTTACTAAGAGAGAACAATTTTTAAACAATATTTAAATGATAAAATTAAATTTGTTGGGTATCCCTTTGTTGAACTGTCTGTTTAAAATTAATCGAAGCATCAGACAAAAAAAGCTTTTGAAAATAATATTATATTTTGATTTAGGTCAAAATATAATATTTGTAAACCTGAAGAGTCAGAGCCAGTGCCTCACCAGCCATGAACCTCACTGCAGAAGCTTATATATAGACATCTAAGTTTGTTGTGCCCCACCACTTTCGTACATATAAAAGCGCCACTGCATATAACATCTGAAAAATACGCTTTTTCCGTTTTAACAACTTTCTGATATCTACACCAGGAGCCCTTTAAAATATCATAAGACACATGCAGCCTGTCTTTTTTCCATTTGCGTTCAGCCCTTCTGCACTCCTGTCTGGCAGTACGAGTGGACTCTTTTAACCATGGTTCAGACTTAACTTTAGGGCGAACAGCCTTTAGTGCAATAGTATCAAGGATGTCTTGACAAGAGGAGTTAAAGAAATAAAATAACTCCTCTGTATCACCAGTAATAGGATATGCTCTGTCATCCACAACATTTTTTGAAGGCACAAAAACTGAACAGTGGTGGAGGGTTTAAGCATGCGACGAAATGACAGACTGTGACACGGTTACCAACAGCACCAAGGGATCGTGACGTCAAACTTAGAACCTTTTCTTAATTCTCTGTCAAAGCGTCTTTGAGTTTCATGAAAAGCGCTATAAAAGTCCCATGTATTATTATTATTATTAAGATCAAGAGTATGTCCGTGTTCGTGCGTGGGGCCAGAAACCGATTGAACAAGATTAAAGGCATCAATAAGATTTAAAAATCCTCGAGCCAATGGTTTGTTAGGACAGCAAACATGTATGTTTTACTATCTGATGGATGAGCATAATCTAGGGTTACCATTCCTTTTTTGACCGTGAATATCATAGGTGTTACAAAGTTGAGTTTGATCTTCAAATGCCACCATGGAGGATATCATAAGGCCTTGTGGCAATCAAATGTAAAACACAATATTTATGATTGGTCAGAAGATTGGTCGAACACGACAGGATCGTTATCCATAAGAGAATACAACAATGTTAATAGCCATGTTAACTGCGACCTACATTTAAAAAAAGCAATGCAAATTCATTTTTACATTTTGTTCAATGTAATGATTAATGTTTGAATCAGAATATCTTTGTTTTCATTGACATGTTCCTCCTGTATGTTAATGAGGAAGTGTGACAGTGAATGAACACAATACAACTCTGTCTCCATTGGCTGCAGTTATACACTGCATACTGTAAGAACACTACAAAGAATAGGATATTATGTAGCATTCACAGAAAGTAAAAAGCATTTAGAGGCATATTGTGGCACGGAGAAGGAAGTCGACTCAGCAATATCACTCCTCTTCACAATATACAGGTGCATACAATTAGAAAAAGTAAGCCAAGAAATACAGAGGACATCAAACGAGTTGACTACAAAGCATTTCTTCATTAAAGGCCAATATGTTTTCCATCAAAACTTTCATCAGGACTTTCATCTGCACTAACTTAAAATAATATTGATAGTCATTATGGAGCAGCAGATGGGCAACGCCACATTTCCTTCTTTTAATGTCATATTCAGTCTGTCAATTGATCCTTACTGTTTGAATCTCACGCAGAAATATCTCAGCATTTCTCGGCTTCTTGTCGTCTGTCAGCAGTTCTGTAGAAGAAACATCTGAGAGAGAAAACACATGATTACTTTCTGTCCTCATGTAATTGGAGTTGCTAATCTTTATGGTGAACAGCGAACTGTTGGAATCAATCAATTATCGAAATGTTGCAGATTAAGTAATTCATTTATAGAATAATGGAATAATGACTTTAGCTCTTACGGGGAAATACCTTTGGCATATGAATCATGTTTGATCGATGCTACACAGGTTCTTATGGAAAGGCTTGAAGGAGTTACTGCCCCTCTTCTGTCGTGTTGAAGCTTTCAAGCTGCCTGGCGTGTACACATCCCAGACTGTGAATGTCTTTCATTTTATTTCAAATTAAATAAAATTACATAAAAGATTTTCCATAAAAAAGTTGATTCAAGAACAAATCTCTGTTATTAGATCAGTACTTTTCTTATATGACTATTATTGCTAAATTTGAAAGGTCTTTACCAGCTTTAGAATTATATATAGCAATGCAAATCGGGAAACCGTTTAAGTTTAAAACTCGCCCATGCGCAACGCATATTGGGCAGCCGTCTGGACGTCAAGTGTCCTATTTGGGTTGCCGTATTTAGTTGTCCAATATGGCGGACCATCTCGCACATGCGCAATGCGGATCGGGTAGGGATGCGGATCGGGTAGTCACAGGCCGTTTCTCAATGTCGAGTAAAGCTGCTCCAGAGCCACTATTTCAAGTATCGCCCCCAGGGTGAATGTTTATAGGATGCCGTTTTCTGGTTCAGTACTGCTCTGAAATAAAGCTCATTTGAGTTTAAAAGCTCAAACAAATATTCAGTTTGAGGGAGAACAGCCTTGCACATCCCCTCAATAAAGTAAGTGGCACATTATTAAATAATAAATAAGGGTCTTAGTTGGTTCAGTGTTAGCTTTGTTAAAAGTAATGTATACTTACTGTGGCTCGAAACAAGCAGCAACATGTGAGCTATGTACCAGGCTCTGTTTTATTCAGCCTGATTTTCCTTCCGGAGCTTGTTCAGTGCAAAAGCTGGTTACTTTTGCACAGATAGGGTTCCAGTTCAACCCTCCGTTTGGTCCTCCCATGTATTGCCACCAAAATCCAGTCCCAGTGATAGAAGGATAAAATGTTGGAAAAATACTTAAAGCTGTTCTGAGCCATCTGCAAGACAACATATTTCATCCATGTGATAAAAAGAAAGTACTAACCCTATCCAAAACAACTCTCAATTAATACATTTAACCACAAAGGTATAAAAGATAGATTCCTGCAGCTTTCTTATTTATTTTGTTATCATTTTTTCATATTATTATAAAAAATAGTATATTATGTTACGCCCAGACCTAGGGGAACCTAGGCGCAGCATAAAATGCACTCTCCCCACTTTTCCCACTCCCAAGAACATGGACGCCAAAACAGAGAAAGCGTTTGGTAAATTTAATTACCCAAAATTAAATTACACACAGGAGTAGCAAAGTTGTGTTGGGAGTAGGAGAAGTCTAGTCGGAGAGAGAGACCGAGGAACTGCATGGCTGCAGCTTAAATGCTCCCTTCTTCTTCAGGTGGACCAATCAGCAGGTTGAAGGTAGCTAATCAGCTAACGGGCACCACCTGCTTACTCACACACACACACACACACACACACACACACAGACACACTCAAAATATACTCGCATGAATATTTCTGGAGCGTATATTTCAAACCAAAGGGTTCACAGGCTGTCAGTGCTAGCACTACTAAGTTTATCTGACTCAGATGACCCCAGTCTCTCTTCTCCTGTGGTTCTCGTCTTCAGTACCTTTCATTTACACTTGTTTTTTTTTTGGTTTTTTTCACTTACATTTTTATTGACATTTTTATAAACATACAAAACCACATATAGTTCAGTATACACTTGAATTACAAACCCATTGAAGAAGAAAAAAGAAAATACAAATAATAATAAAAACAAGCAAACAGTGACATGGAAGCTTCCTATCCTATATTAATGCAACATAATGGCCTGGTTCCAACTCTCAATTTGTGGTGTCGTTCATTTTTCTTTTATATTCAACCCATTTTTCCATTTAGACTCAAATTTCCCTTCCTGGACCCTCAATATGTGTGTGAATCTCTCCATATCAAATATTTCCTGTACTACTCCCAGCCATTGCTCCTTTGTAGGTGGAGCTGCTCTGTACCATGCTCTGGTAATTGTTTTCTTGCTTGCAGCCAGCAGCACCTTAATCAGGTATCTGTCCCCACCCTGTGTGTTTTCCTGCACCAGATTCCCCAAGTATAACA
Source organism: Notothenia coriiceps (assembly GCF_000735185.1). Classification (NCBI taxonomy): domain Eukaryota; kingdom Metazoa; phylum Chordata; class Actinopteri; order Perciformes; family Nototheniidae; genus Notothenia; species Notothenia coriiceps. The sequence continues at coordinate 508 of NW_011357564.1, read as the reverse complement.
TCAGGCCGGTCTTAGGAACCTCATAACCTAATATCCCCTTCAATACTCCCCATACTTCCTCCCAGTATCCCTTCATCTTTTGGCATTTAAAAAAAATGTGTGTGTGGTCTGCCCTCACCTCGCCGCATTGCCTCCAACATGCGTTCTGTTCCGGGGCATACCTCCCTTTTATCTTTGGGGTTATGAAGTATCTGATTATGTTTTTCCAGACAAATTCCCTCCATACCCTTGACCCAGTAGTTGAATGCAGCACTCTACATACATTATACCATTCTTCCTCTGTCATATCAATCCCGAGTTCTTTCTCCCACTTTTCTTTTATAGAGTTGAATTCCCCCTACTCTCCAAAAGAGCCTGATACAGAGCTGAAATCACCCTGCCTTTCTTCCCTTCATATGCTTCTATCATTACCTTAATTACCCCATTTTGTTTAGTGTTTTTATCCATTTGTATTTCTTTTATATAATAGTCTCTCACCTGTAAGTATCTAAAATGGTCACCCCTTTCC
>NW_011357563.1:0-3371 GCF_000735185.1 Notothenia coriiceps | reverse complement strand
TCTTGCGTGGAGCCCCAGATCGAGGGTGGTCTTGTATGTCTTCCATTTTCTAATAATTGCTCCCACGGTTGATTTCTTCACACCAAGCTGCTTACCAGGTCTATCCAGAGGCTTCCCCCGCCACTCGACCCAACTCACCACCAGATGGTGATCAGTTGACAACTCCGCCCCTCTCTTTACCCGAGTGTCCAAAACATACGGCCTCAGGTCCGATGATACGATAACGAAATCGATCATGGACCTTCTGCCTAGGGTGCTCTGGTACCACGTACACTTATGAGCATCCTTATGTTCGAACATGGTGTTTGTTATGGCCAATCCATGACTAGCACAGAAGTCCAGTAACAAACCACCACTCCGGTTCAGATCAGGGGGGCCGTTCCTCCCAATCACTCCCCTCCAAGTGTCTCCATCATTGCCCACATGTGCGTTGAAGTCTCCCAGCAAGATTAAAGAGTCCCCTTCAGGAGCCCCATACAGGACTCTTTCCAGGGTCTCCAAGAAGGCTGTATACTCTGAACTGCTGTTGGGTGCATAAGCACACACAACAGTCAGAGTTTTCCCCCCCATAACCCGCAGGCGTAGGGAGGCGACCCTCTCGTCCACTGGGGTAGACTCCAACAACGAAGCACCCAACACGGCACTTGTGAGTATCCCCACACCCGCCCGGCGCCTCACACTTTGAGCAACTGGTTGTGCACGAGAATTTCAGGTTTTTTCAGTATAAATCAGCCTTTTAACTGATGGCATGTTTAAACTAAATTATACCATAAAACATTTCTAACACTAGCTAGCTAGCCGCCCGCAAGAATCATTTCACATTAGTGTTGCTTTGCTGATTATGGTGAAAGCATTTCTCAGACTTAGAACAGTTCAGTATGTATGATGAACCACGCGAGTAAAGGCTTAAAAAAAAGCCCCAATTATTAAATCTAAGCAAAACATGTATCAGACTTTAGTGACCCAACTTACTTTGTCAGAGGATGGATCGCGGCTTTCGATCCAGTTTCGATTCCGTAACCTTGGCGCACTGCCACTCCAACATCCAATCCCGACTTGAAGTTTAATCACGGGGACTGTAGTCCTAAACGATAGCTGGGGATTATGGGTAGTGTAGTGTCTTCGGCCATCCTAAACTCGATGATGCTCGAAATGTCCCTTATAGGCCTAAGTCTGTTTCCGGTTATTTTTATTTTGAAATTCAATTCCTGAAGGACGGCAAAAAAGCCCGAGATTATAGAATCAAACAAATAAATAAAAACAAGGATAATTGTGTGTTATTGTTGACTAAATAACAGTGTGTTATTTTGAAAAGAATAACAAATTAGAAGGAAAAATGAGCCCCATTTATTTTCCTCACAGACAGCAACAAAAGTCAGAAATGATACCATTTTAAATAAAAGCAATAATCGTGGCTTGATATTGAGTAAGATCATGTTTTTATGAACCACACAGCTTCCGGTCTTCCTATAACACGTAATGCCGTACGACTACCAATAGAAATACATTGCTTTTAAAATCGTGCTGTGCAACACAAAAAAAAGGGGAAAATCGTGTTGGTGAACACGAATCAATAGATTAAAAATCGTGTCGGTGAACACGAAATGCCGTGAGACTGGGTTGAATAAAGGACTGGCTTATCTAGAGCCAGTTGAGTAGCACTTGAAATGTTTTAGCTCTATGAAACCTGATGTACTTATATGATTCTGTTTTCTTCAAGTTTGTATTTTGTTGGTCGAACGCACTTATTGTAAGTCGATTTGGGTAAAAGCGTCAGCTAAATGTAATGTAATGATTTGCTACCGCTAATGATAAAGTTGCTAGCTAGCTAACTAGCTAATATTGGGGAACAGCAGTTGTGTGCTATTTGAGACAAACCGATCTGGTCTGGTATGACATGGCAATGTTGCTTATTAAGAATGTGTCTGAATTGAGACACAGCCACTATGATCCATACAGAAAAGAGTAGGCCTGCCTGTTAATTAGCGTGTTACTTGGGAATTTGACATTTTTATACTGCTATTGTAAGAGGGCATTTTGAAGCTCTACTTAATAACTTGGTGTTTAGCCTGCTCCAACTATTTCAAAGCCCAAGTATGGGATGTTCAATATTTTACCCTCTTCACAAAAACAATAATCATCCAGAAAACGACATTTCGAATGCATAGTAACAAAAACTTCAGTTGGTGGACATGTGTCCAAATGTAACACTTCTTGATATATGACAATGTTATAGTGATCTAATTAGGGCGATCTCAGCATGGACTTCAACACAAAAAATCTATATCAGAGATCCTGAAGGTGCAGAGTAACCCGGGCAGGGACGGTCCAACAAAAAGACACCTTTGGTTGCAGAATGGGAAATATATGATTCAGTGTCTTTGAAGCTTGACCCCAGCCGGGACAAAAAACCTGGATATCTCAGCATCTGCTCTTCCAATTTTTCTTTTTTTGTATTCCCCCAAATGTATGGTGGTGCTATACTTCACAGCTGGAGTTACCCTTTGAGTCGGCTTTTTCTTTGTAGACAAAACATGGCAAGACTGCCAGGTGCTTTTTGAGTCACTGATGTATATCCGATTGCAGGCTCCTGCTTGCTTTGATTTGAAAAAACCTACTCAAAGTAACTCAAAAAAGCATGGTCACAATTCTACTCCGACATCATCAGTACAAATCCTGGAAACTCCAAGCAGCTTTTCTCTACTGTTGATCTCCTAAAGCCACAAACTCCCTCACACATCGACTCTACAGAAGAGCAGTGCAATAACTTTGTTACTTTCTTCATGACAAAAGTTTCCACTATTCGCTCTCTTCTCTCCACCCCTTGTGCTGTGTCTGTCCCTACTGTTAACCCACAGCATGGTATTTTCCAACCGCTCTGCTGCTTCACGGAGATCTCTCAGCAAGAGGTTGAGGACATCACCTGCAAGAGGAAACCCGCACACTTGACCCTCTACCCACAGCCCTTGTCAAATCGAACATCTCGGCTATAAGTCCCATGATCACCTACGTCATCAACAGCTCCCTCAAGGCTGGTCATGTTCCATTGGCTCTTAAAACTGCCGTCGTCAGACCACTTCTCAAAAAACCCACCCTAGACCCAGATATCCTCGCCAACTACAGGCCCATCTCCAACCTCCCATTTCTAGCTAAGGTGCTGGAAAAAGGAGTTGCCGCCCAGCTTCAGGACCATTTACAATTAAACGGCCTCTTTGAAAAATTCCAGTCCGGTTTCCGTTCCGCCCACAGCACTGAAACAGCTACTGATCAGGGTCACAAACGACCTGCTGATGACGGCTGATACTGGATCCCCATCTCTCCTCATCCTCCTGGATCTGACTGCAGCTTTCGACACTGTCGACCATAACATT
>NW_011357562.1:0-3343 GCF_000735185.1 Notothenia coriiceps | reverse complement strand
AAGGTTCCCCCCTCTGATTGGCTGAAACACCAAACAGATCATTGCAGCATTACCCATAATCCCCTCTGTTTCAGCCCTGTTTCCAAAGTGCTGATTCCCTGGCCGTTTCTCAATCGCGAGGAAACTGGCTTCCAAGACAATATTTCAAGGATGCTATGTCATCGAGTGCTGCCGAAGGACTGTTCCAATGTCCAGCATACTTGGAATTCCACCGAGGCCGCGTCCTTGGTTTGGGGGAAATTTCGAGGCTGCACATGGGTAGACTTCGCGTCCTTAAAATCCACAATGCTTTGCGCACGGACTAGTTTCAAAAATCCTTGCGGAGAATGGCTGAACCGACGCAGCACACATTTAAACGTAAGTATGTAGTGGCGTAGAACATGTGTTGGTAAATATGTGACTTTGTTGCATTTGTTATCACCAAAAATGTGTTCCGTGAAAGTAAAGCAAGTTCATAATTAGATAGACATCGTGAGGTATTTATTTTCGGTACAGTTTATGTAGCAACCGTTAGAGAGAGTGGCACACTTGTTAGCCTGTTCCATTCTTCTTTGTTTTCCGAAGCCGTGGCTTGGAAGCGTACTGTACTTGCTTCGTTTCTGAAGGAAGTGACTTGGAAGTATGCGACTACCAAGCCAGTATCCTTGCGATTGAGAAACGGCCCCTGTCTGTTACTTTAGATGAAAATAAGGAGCCCCTCCCCACGTAGAAGAGACATGGATAAGTGGATTTTGCATACTAGGTGCCCTTTAAAGTGTTCAGTAAAACCCAATACATATTTCATTAAATCAGTAATGTCTGAGTTATTGTGTTGATTCTTGTGACAGATTTTTTTTGTATTACTTTATAAACTGCTGGGTAATATAATCTGTTATAATGTCATTTATGAGATCAATATATGTTTTCTTTTAAAAAGAAAATGTGTGAAGTGAAGTAAAAAGTAATATTTCGATGAAGCCGTAAATAGAAAATATAACAAAATGGTGCTTCAACAAACTGATGGTATAAATAATTCTTAAAAACTAACCCAAACATGCAAAATGCGAAAAATACAATTCAGCAAATATACAATTATAACGTTTTCAATATTACTTTAAAGTATAATTATTTCCCCAAAAACAAAGTTATTTCCAGCAAATTATCAGTAAAATATGGAGTAAAAAAAAAGTTATACAGACATTTTAATTTTTTAGACATCAGAAGTTAATTTGGCAGCATTGATGGTGAATTAGAGAACAAAAGGAGCTGATTGGCTGTGACGGTGAGGCGCTCAGGCTCAGGCTGAAGACTACGTGATTTTGAGCATTAGTATGAATTTAGTCAGGGCAAAAAACAAGCTTTTTTAGCTTTTGGGTTTTGTTTTTTTAATGGATACAAAAAGCTCCCAGATAGAAAAGATTTGCTGACAAACAAAATATAAAAAGCTGATGTCAAAGTGATGTTAATATGACGTGTTAGTATCATAAACGTTTGTTTGACACAAAGATTATTTACTGCAATAATCCAGAACCACAGGGAGGAATCCCATTGGACCAGGGAGATGCTGCCTTCAGGGTCCAACACAGGAATACGACATCCCAGCAGCTCTTTAATGATGAGGGCAGCTTTAGTGGAGACTTTCCGCCGTTTGAAATAGTTCTGTTTTCCTGCTGTTTCTTCTCCTCCTGGCATCCAGTACATTAGTTAGACCCAAACTATAGCAACAAAGGATCAGTCTGACAGCCAATCAGAAGCTGGTTTCATTCATGTGTGGTTTGGGACTGGTGGGGGGTCCGGCGTTGGCAGGGGGGGTGTCAGAACTCTCCGTTGATGCCGGTGTTTCATCCGGAGACGTTTCATCGCCACGTCTTGGGGAGGCGGGCGCTTGGGAACGGGTCGGGCTCATAGTGGGGTGGGGGGCGGGGCTTGTAGGCGGAGTGGGCGTGGTCTTGCGATGCGGCGAAGAAGAAGGCGATGAAGAGGAAGGCGTCAAGGACAACAACGACGATGAAGAAGGCGTTCCCGGCGTTCCTGGGGAGTTTCGTGCTCCGGGCGACACAGAGAAGGTGGTCGGCGTCCTGAGGCCAAACCTGGCCTCGAGTTCTGTGCACACGGCTAAGCTCCGCCTCCCGCCCTCTGGCCCAAACCCAGAAACCCCCGCCGCCTCGGAGCCTTTCGCCAACTCCTGGCAACGCTCCACGAAACTGCCTCGCCGCATCGACCCCCCCCACTCCCGCTGCCTGGGGGGCCGCGGGCTGGAGTTGTAGGCGGGGATAGCGAGGGGTTGTTGTGGTTGTTGTTGTTGTGGAGCTCCTGAGGGGGCGGAGTCTCGAGGGGCGGGTTTACAGAGAGGCACAGGGGGCGGGGCTTGTCGAGGGAGGCTGCCGCACAGAGAGGCAGAGGAACCAGAAGCTCCGCCTCCTCTGTGACCCCCCGCTGAAGGAGAGAGGAGGCGCTCCATTCGGAGGACGTCTCCGATCTGAGAGTACAGGCTGCGGGGACAGGAAGAGGTTAATAATACATCAGGAGCAACGTTAAAAAAACATGATAAAGATTTGGAGTAATCGGCAAATCAGTAACTATTTGTCGTATTGTCGTATTGATATTCTGTACAAACTGTAAAGTCCACTGAGACAGATGTAACATTTGTGATATTGGGCTATATAAATAAACACTGATTGATTGATTGATTGACATTTATTATATTTGTATTGTATTTTTTATTTATAATGAACACATTTATAAATACATGTTTTTTACAGTAATTTGTCAGATTGTTATTTCCTTTTTTTGTATATTTATATTTCTTGTAAACATGTTTAATTTAATAACAGTGTTTCCAATAGTTGAATACTATTTCTATATCTGTTCTTATTTCTCTAACTGAAAACGGAGACAGTATACATGTCAAAAAGTACAAAATAGATTACTTTATGTTCATTTAAGAGTGGGAACACCTCTTAAAAATACTGTATAAAATGTGTAGGTGTGATAAACTCCAGTCCCTTTAAAACATGGCGTGTGTTGTCACTGTACCTGCAGGTGGAGGCCCGGGGCGTGCTGTCAGGTGTTCGGGTCAGCGCCAGATCACACTGGTCCAACAGCTCCAGAAGCTCCTCCTCTGTGGGCCCGCCCAGCGCTGAGGGACAGCCAATCAGAGAGCTCACATTACGACAAATCACACGGCTTACATCACTCACACAGAGCTCACATCTATCAGCGACCAATCACAGAGCTCACATCACTCACCTACAAATCACAGAGCTCACATCTATCAATGACCAATCACAGAGCACATATCACTTGCTGACCAATCACAGAGCTCGCATCACTCACACAGAGCTCACATCTATCAGCAAACAAT
>NW_011357561.1:0-11745 GCF_000735185.1 Notothenia coriiceps | reverse complement strand
CAATACCTGAATAATTTCGAATATTCGATTAATCATTCCCATCCCTAGCCCATACTGTGTTCCCTTTAGTGTTTACTTCCTGTCTGTCTTCTTCTGCTGTTCACTTTAGTGTTTACTTCCTGTCTGTCTTCTTCTTCTGACATCCTGTGTCTCTTACCCTCTTTCCTTTTCTTGTGCTCTTTCTCTTTTGTTTTCTGGGGACAGTCTAGCCATCGTCAATCCACAGTTTGGTGCTCTTCACAAATATAATAATGAATATTCCAAAAGAATTCCATGATGTTTTCTGATGGAGGAAACTAATGTTTGTTTTCCACAGCTGACGTTAAACAGACCAGACTCCTTTATGTGGATATGACTGCACATCCTTGATCAGAGAGTCTTCTTTAGCAATGGTCTGCTAGATAAAAATAACAGACCTCTTGAATGTTTTACATTCACCAATCAGCTTTGAGTATTCAACTAATCTGTGTAATACACTTATTATTATTGACTGGAAAGTAAATCTAATCCAAATTGCATTGACAATCTACACTTTTCCCACCTTTAATAGCAGGAACATACTTGTGATATGACTTGATCAAAATGTAAGATGATATGAAGTTTGGAACAGGAGTTAGAACAAAGCACAAGCATAATTCAGTTTAAAAGGATGTACAGAAACACTTTTTGGAAAAATATGAGAATGAAGAAAGGTGATTGAAGATGAGAAATTATTGTATATGTATGTGTAAATGTATGTAGGAATAACTTGCATAATGATTTAAAGGACAATCATTGATCAAGTAAGGGGTGGAAATTAATAAGCATTTGCTTCCTCCTACTCCCTTTCGGACACATGATTTATTATTATTATTAATAAGAAGACTTTTTTTTTTGTTTTTTTGTGGAATATACAAATATTACCATGAATGTGGATAAATACTGTATTTAACAATAAGGTATTCTGTTTTTCACATTTGTTATTTTTTATTTGTTATTTTTTAATCTGTTTAATCGAAATAAAGACTGAACGAAAGAAAGTCTCAGGTCAGGATATGGACTCATGCTAATCCTAACCCAGCCCCGAACACATCATTAGGCTCTGGGAACCGGTGTAGGACATGGTCAATAAGTGGTTCATTCAAATATGTGACTATGGAAACATAGAGCTAGGTGTAACATATTGGATCCAATGTTCAATATAATACTATTATAAAGAGACAAAAAATATCCTTTCAACTGATGCTTCATTTTGCAACCAATTGTTATTTTTCAGTGTTTCTCTTTGTGTATGTTTGCTAAATAAATGAATACAAATAATAAGTTGTTTTCTTAGAATGCATGTCTCACCAGCAACAAACTGTGTGCAGAAGTTTTAAATCAGTCAATGATGTTCCACCACACAGACTTCTCATAGATTGCAAAATGTATTCCTTCTGCATCAAGAAGCAGAGAAGTGGTACTATGAAGAGGTCATTTGCACGTGCTGCTATGTGACTATTGCTCATGCACACATTGCAATGTGGATGCTGAAACAAAAAGCATCATTTCCTGCTCACTAGTGGAAAATGTACTTCCTGTTAGCTGTTTTAAGAGTTCAGTTGCTGTTGAACCAACCTGTTGGTTTTAACATGTTCCTTTCCTTCTCTCTCTGTGTCTCAGAGGTCCATCCATCACATAGAAGAAAGGACAGTCGTCCCCTCCTGCAACTCGTCCTTGTCTTCTCTCTTGAATCTTGAACCAGCAGTGCCCCCTTCAGGCGAAAAGAGCAGCTGCCACAGCTCTGACGAGAGCGGTGAGGAGGAGAGTGTGATGGAGACGCTGCGGGGGGGCAGAGGAGGAGGGTGGTATCAAGTGAGAGGAGGCTCTAACCCCCTCTCTTCCTCCTCTTCATCCTCTGGGTCTGCTCCTTTATCCCCACAGCCCCTGCCAGGGCTAACAGTCTGCTATAACCCCTCCCTTCCAGCAGAGACATGTACCAGTGCTGCAATACAACCTGCCCCCCCCAGCCCCACAGACACACACTGCTCCACCATAGGGACGAAGGTGGAGGGAGGGGGGGGCAGCCAGGAAGTGAACCTCCTCACATTGACTTTCGGCAGCCACGGGGAGGGGGAGGAAGAGAAATCACATTTTGACACGGTAGAAGTGGAGCCAGAGGTGGAGGCACAAGCTGCGGACAACAGGGAAGTTGCCATAGAAACTGTTTCCTGCCCTGGTGATGAAGATGAGGAGGAAGAGGAGGAGGAGGAGGATGAGCAGTCTGGGTATACGCGGCGTTGATGGGCCTGGGGTTTCCCAACAGGAAGTAACTGGGTTTCATTTATTTGTATAATTTCATAATGTGTTAGCAGCGGTGTAACTGCAGGTCAGGCAGCAGCAGACTCTGAGGCTGAGAGCAGCTTTCATCCCCTCCTCTGGGTTTTCCCTTTTTTTAATTCATTGTTTGAATCGGTCAGATGGCTTCAAGCAACCACAAAAAAATCAATAACAACAGCAATGTTTGTGCATGAGGCGCGTCTCTTGATAAAGCTTTGTGTAAACTGCAGTGCCTACTCTGCAGCTGAAAGGCAGAGGAGGCACTGCTCACCGTCACAAGTTGATATTTGTCCGTCTGTTATTTTAGTGCTGTCACGTTACAGATATATTGATGCCGCAAATGTTGGATCATGTATCATGAGTTCACATTAGCTGTTTCCTTCCAGGGCATGAAGGGATTTCTCCCGTAGAACATTTGGTTGTGTATTTAATGCAAGATCCAAGCATCAGTAGCAATGTGCTGAGCATCGCTGGTTGCTTCTGTTTGAAAGTGCTTCCTTTCTGCAGGGTGCCAAAAAAAGTCGCCATGTCACAACTTAAGTAAGAATCTTTCGACGTCAATGCCTTTCAATCAAAGAATGAGGAATTCTTTTAAATGGAGGTTATTTTGTACATGTTGAGCTCATCCTCTCTGTGAGCTAAATAACAAATGAGAGAGAGACGGTTTTTCAAAACATTTCATCCATTGTATTGTACTCAAGATCAGTGATTGATGATGAGAACGTCTGAATTTAACTCGCACTGAGAACAACTTGTAAAAACGGCTAGATAGTATTTAGCAAAAAAAGGTCCACATGATGGTTACTGTATATCTTTGGGTTTTTGTTTGTTATGTATGCATTCTCTTCAGCTCTTAACTCTCAACCTGTAGCGACAATGAGACTAAAGATGACACTATTAAAGGGGCCCTATTCTGCTTTTTAGGGTTTTCCCTTTCCTGTAGTGTGTTATTAGTGTGTGGTGTGTTTGTGCACGTTAATGGTCTGCAAAGGCTACAATTGCGGTGAAAAGAGGTGCTGCAGCACAGGCAGTATGAGAAAGAGAAAGAGCTTTTTGAACATTAAAGCATGAAATACATACATGTCACAAATAAGAATCTGAAAAGAGCATAACGGGGCCTCTTTAATGCCGCTTTATCTAAATGAAAACAAATGGATCAATCAATTTAAAACAATTTGGAAAAAATTGTCAGGTGAATAATGAAAACAGCTGTTTTGCACACAATGGAATTTTCAGCATCTGTGAAACTCCAGTTAGTCAAACTGGTTCTCAGTGAGAGGACAGGAGAAATGATCACGTATTGACATCCTTTTCAATCCTGTGATTTGAGCAGGAATATGTTTCATCACGTGCCTGTTACATGTATGAACTCTGAGCCGGGCAGCTGATAATCATGTTTAGTTATGACCGGTGATATTAGTGAATGAATGTGACACACTAACAACTGTAAAATCTTGTTTTTATTTTGCCATATTTCCTTTTTCTGTACAAATACAGTCATATTAACATTGCGCTTGTTTTAAGTTACACATTGTGTTTAGGTATTACATGAAAGTTATTGTATTTAAACACAAATAATCGAACAAATTCCATGTTACATTCTTGTATTTTTATACTCACTGTGAAATCTTGCCCTATTCAAAAAAAATGTATTAATGCTCAAACCTGTACATTTCACATAAATAAAGTCACAGTTTCAATAGCATGCCGAGTTCTCTTGTTTGTATTCTCCCAGTAAAAGGGTCATTTCTTCAGGAGAAAGATCAAAAAGCGGACAAAAGAAAGTTCAAAGTAACTCCAGATCAGACAGCAGGTTCTGACTCCGGTGAGACAGAGCGCTCACACTCACTGCATGATTAGAAGAGAACACACAGGGAGGGACTTCTGGGGAAATAGAAACTCAACTGTTCTCATGATAACACCGTGTATGTTTCCCAACCCCCACGCATACCCCCCTCCCTCCCATCCCTCTATATGTTGTGCTCTCTAACCCTAACCAGCCTTATCTGCCTTTACCTGCGAGCCATACGACGTCCATGGAGCACGATGAAGCTGTGGATGATGCTTCTGATTCTGCTGCTACACCTTGGTAATGCTCCCTGGATGAAAGGTGGGGAGGAATATATGGGGTTATAAATCAGGTGTGTGTGTGTGTGTGTGTGTGTGTGTGTGTGTGTGTGTGTGTGTGTGTGTGTGTGTGTGTGTGTTGCCTGTTGCCTGTTGCCTGTCTTTGTTTTTACACCTTTGGACTGACCTATGTGTGTATGTATGATGGCAGGATCAATGAACGCATGACATTCTGTTAAACATATTTGTAGTGGTGTGAAGTAACTAAGTACATTTACTCAAGTACATTTTTGAGATTATTGTACTTGAGTATTTCAATGTTTTGCTACTTTGTTCTTCTACCCCACTCCAATTCAGAGGTAAAAGGTGTACTTTTGCTCCACTACATTTATATTTTATATTTTGTATTTAATACCTTTAGTTACTTTACAGATGTGGATGAATGATGTGAAATCTAATCAAGTTTTAAATCAGACTTTAGTTCCACCTGGAGTAAATTCACAAGCTACCCTGCAATATACAAAGTCATTCAAACTAGCTGCACCTTTACCAGCTTTGAGAACACTTTAATGATCAATCATTAGAAAACATATCATATATATTATTCTGCATAATGAGTACTTTTACTTTTGGTACTTTAAGTATATTTTGATGCTGATTTACTTTTCTATGTTTACTCAAGTTCAAGATCCTCCCACCTCTGCATATGTGTTCAGATTCAGATGCTATCTTTGAACAGGAAATCTTTGTGTTGTGTGTGCAGAATGTAGATTCAGCCCTGTTTGGTTCAAAGTGTCACTGTCCCTTTAAATCCGGGTTGATTTCCTGTCCTCCTGTAGTGGTGTGTGTGTCCCTCCCCGCTCCTTCCAAAGTCTCCATCTCCTCCCTCAACATGGAGCACACTCTCAGCTTCCTGCCGGGCCCCGGGACCCCCCCAGATGCCCGCTTCACTGTCCAGGTCCTCCGCCTCAGGTATTCAGTCGCTGGGCAACATAACGAGACAGTGAGACGGACTCAGCAACAATATACTCAAAACCAGTGGTGTAATGTAACTAAGTACAGTTACTCAAATACAGTACTTCAGTAGAAAATTAGGTACTTTAAATTATGCTACTTTATACTTTTACTCCACAACATTTTATTGTCAAATGTTGTACTTTTTACTCCACTTGACTTTTTTTGACATATTTAGTTAATTTGCAGATTGAGGTTTATAAAAAATATAAAAAGACTACCCAGCAATGTATACAGTCATTCAATTAAACCCCACCCTCACCACGTACATCATTGAAGTGATGAACACATTAATGAACCAATAATTACAAGTATTGGGGCTAACTGTGCCTTTCTGCGTACAAAAATCATTTTTCTTTTGGTACTTAAAGTATATTTTGATACAAATACGTATATATATATTTTTTTACTCGGGTACAAATTTGAATGCACTTAGTACTCGGTGGAGAAACCCTTGTTGGACACACAGAGGTCAGACGCTTCTTGTTGGTCTCCAGGTTTGTGAACATCTCAGGAGGGATGTTGGTCCACTCCTCTCTGAAGATCCTCTCCAGATCCTTCAGGTGTTGAGGCTGATGCTTGGCCTCTGGAAGCTTCAGCTCCCTCCACAGATTTTCTATGGGATTAAGTTCCGGAGACTGGCTAGGCCCCTCCATCACCTGATTGTGCTTCTTCTTTAGCCACTCCTATGTTGCCTTGGCCGTTTGTTCAGGTGTATTGTCCTGCCGGAAGACCCTTCCATGACCCATTTTCAGTGACTGAGGGAAGGATGTTATCGGCCAAGATTTCACGGTATGGTCCCGTACATCCTCTCCTCGATGCAGGGAAGTCCTCCTGTCCCCTTAGCAGAGAAACACCCCAAAGCATAATGTTTCCACCTCCATGCTGACGGTGGGGATGGTGTTCTGGGGTTATAGTCAGCATCTCTCTTCCTCCAAACACGGCGTGTCGAGTTGATGCCAAAGATCTCGATTTTGGTCTCATCTGACCACATCATCTTCTCCCAAGCCTTCTCTGAATCACTCAGATGTTCATTAGCAAATTTCAGACGGCCTCTCATGTCCTTCTTGAGCAGGGGGCCTTCAGGTGTTGCAGGATTTTATCCATCATGGTGTAGTGTGATACCAATAGTTTTCTTGGTGACTGTGCTCCCAGCTGCCTTGAGATCATTAACAAGTTCCTCCTGTCTAGTTCTTGGCTGATCCCTCACCTTTCTCATGATCATCATACCCCACGGGGCCAGATCTTGTGTGGAGCCCCAGACCGGCCGACTGATGCTCATTGTCTTTTTCTTCCATTTCCGAATAATCGCACCAACAGTTGTCTCCTTCTCACCAAGCTGCTTTCTGATGGTCTTGTAGCCAATCCCAGCCTGGTGCAGGTCTACAGTCTGGTCCCTGAGGTCCTTAGAGAGCTCTTTAGTCTGGCCCATGGTGTAGAGGTTGGAATCTGATTGATTGATTCTGTGGACAGGTGTCTTTTATACAGGTAACAAAGTTGATATTAGGAGTACTTTCTCAAAGGAAGAGGACTTAGGTAACCGGTCTGTGGGAGCCAGAATTCTTGTTTGTTGCTAGGGGATCAAATACTTACTTCACACAATTAAATGCAAATTAATGTATATCTCTTATATGATCTACATTTCTGGATATTCTTTTTGATATGTTGTCTCTCATTAGTCAAATAAACCTACCATTACAATTATAGACTGTTCATTTCTTGGTAAACTTACAAAATCGGCAAGGGATCAAATAATTATTTCCTCGACTGTATGTTGCCTTCAACCACTGCAGATGTTTAAGGTTGTGCTCATTTGCCCTTATATACAGATGGGTAGTTGAATCTACAGTAATGCATCATATTCAATCTAATCATGTTGGTAGCTTTGTTGCTGTCCTTTGTATTTTTTAAAGTAAACCTTTCTTGAGTTTCTGTTCTCAGCTTTGTGACAATGCTTTCTCCAGCTGATCTCTTTCAGCTGAATTTATCGCAAAGATTGAAACAGAAAGGTTTTGAACAATGTAGTGGAGTATAAAGTACAATATCTCCCTCAGGAACCTAAGTATTGAAGTTGTACTAAGTTTCATTCTACTATTGAATAAAAGTTTCGTTTTTGTTTCTTTTGAACCTTCCTAACTGTTTGACTAAGCACTTTCCTTTTTCAGTAACTGTGTACTTGTAGCAATAACATAACAAGTGTGAGTTCCATGTATCAGGATGACTCATGCAGTGTGTTATCTGTGCTAAGTATAATACTCATTACTCATTACACTGTGCTGAAAGTAATGTTTTACGATTATACATTATCGGCCCCATCTTCGTGCTGCAGATAGCTATAACAAGCTTCCCCCTCTGGGGCCACTCATTTAAAAGAAGCCCGTTCGCCACTTGAGTTGTAAAAATGGCGACCATTTTCCAAGATGGCCGCCATTTCAAGCTAAGTGAAACAGTATTTTACCACAGAGTTTGTCAAACACCAACTATAATATTATTTCCATGTTTAAAAGACATTCCATATATTCTATTAAATCTAATATACTTTGTGAATATAATATATATATATAAATAATCTATTATCTGCTGCACTATCTTTCTCTCCCTCTGGAGGAAGAGCCAGTGGAGACTGCTGGCAGCGTGCGCACAGCTGACGGCCGGACAGAAGTGTAACCTAACCCGAGCCTTCAAGGACAGCTATGAACAATACCAAGCCCGAGTCCAGGCCTTCACACCCAGCCAGACGTCCAACTGGACCGTGACGGGGGTGTTCCTTCCTCTGACAGACAGTGAGACACACTCACATTCATACTGAAGATTTAAATTTACACACAATCAAACAAAAAGTCCTGAGTTGTTCTGACTGCAAGGTAGACATACAGTATGATAACCTGATGGGTCCAGATAAAGATATGAAGTGCACATTAGCTTTCTATTTATTGTAAATGTAGTGTCCAACATGTGAATGCAGGACATCTTTGCTTCAGTATTTTTACTTAATATTATTTGACCTGCCATGAATCTCCCAGCAGTAGACTGACAGTAAGTGAGGTTCATGTCTCCGCAGCAGTGCTGGGACCTCCGGATGTGTCTCTGTCCGGCTGTGGGAACTGTTTGCTTCTGCGGCTCGGAGCTCCTATAGCAATGGAGTTCAGTTCAACATACAGAGTCCACGTGCAAAGGACCAGGGATGGTGTACAGGTAAGAGGTGAACGTAGCCTCCGGGTCTAAAAATATCAATCTCCAAAAGATATCTCAATTGCTAGCTTAAAGTCTTGTTTTGCCCAATTTGGTAGAAAGACGATAAAGCAGCATATGCTAACGATTAGGAGGTGTAGCAGTCTTTAATCTCTCCCCAGCTCCACCCGTTTGCCTAAATATGGTCTTCTGGTTCCTAATACCAAATGTAAGGTGTTTATATGCCAAATTTAAGGCTTCAAAAAACCACAAACCAACAGGTAAAGTAACACTTTCTGCAACACAATACTATTTGCAGTGCTAGCAGGTAAAGCTTACTAAAATTAGATATCTCTATGTAATGCAAAAGGTGCAATGAGTAGGATTGTCCTAAAGACTTTTTTAATCCTCCTACAGTACGTAAATAATCTCTTTCACTAACCACTCCAGGAGAGGGCTGGACAAAATGGAGGTCGCAGCGCAAAAAAACAAAACACATATATATACAGTATATATATGGTAACAGTGGTAACTGTAGAAGCGTCATTGAAATTTATAAACCACTGACAAGCCAAAGAAATCCCAGTTAATTGTTAGCCTGATTCCTGACACTATGGATTTTAATTTAACTATATATCAACGCTGATCATGTGTTCCCAGTGACATTATGTTATCGTCTGACTGACCATGCTATTTGGGCTGGTTGTAGATATTTCAAAAAGCCCACTTTTGATGTGATTAGCGAATACCTAAGAATCTTTAGTAACCACCAGTCACATGAATGTTATCACCAAAAAGGGGCGGGCCATGACGTAGAAGAACAGTACCCTGATTTGTTGTTGTCGTGCAGCATCCAGATGTCTTGTTCACACGTTGTAGAGGACCCACACTAGACTGAGAGTTAGTTTCCTGTCACACAGGATATAGAATGTTGCTTCTCGCCCCCGAGCGTGGCTTTGGTGGCAGATCTTCTTTTTTTTTTTTGGGTCTACATGCATCTGCTTGTATATGCACAATACATATAGCAGAGAATGGGCATTCAAAAGTAAAAAATAGTGCAAGGAGAAATAGACAATGGTGCAAGGGACACAGTAGTGAAAAGTCAAAGAATTGTTCTCTTTCTTCTTTAGTTTAATTCTATATGTAAAGATTCCCTTGCTTTTACTGCCAACAATGCTGGCTTACTTTTACGATTGATGAATAGTAATCTTGAAAGATGTTTTCAGAAAAAGTAGCCAGCATTTGCTAATTCTTATGCTACAGAGACTTTCAAAAATGTTCTTGATTGTCTTTATAAGCTGTATTATCAAATATGATTTGCGGCTCCAGACAAACCTTAATTTGTGGCAAAGGGGGAAAAATGGATGTTTGATGGTAAAGGTTGCTAACTCCTGTTTTAGGAGGATGGCCCAAATAAAGCTAAAGTGCAAAAAAGCTAGCATATTAATCCAATCCCCTTTATTTCTATAGCACATTCAAAAACAACAGAGTTGAATAAAGTGCTGTACATCATCAATTGTATAAAAACATAGCATAAATACTTAAAAACAGGACAGGACATGAAACAAATGTAAAACAGGAGACAATGAAACCAGATCAGAAGCCACAGACTGAAAAACTCTCCATGACTTAAAAACAATACAAAACACTAGTAAGATAAAAACGTGTCATACTTGGCCTGTAAATGCCAGGGAAAAGAAGTGGGTTTTTAAACGAGATTTAAAAACAGGCAGAGTTGGAGCAAGTCTAACCTGGAGGGGTTATCGTTCCATAATTTTGGAGCTGCAGCAGCAAAGGCTCTTTCTCCTCGCTGCTTCAACCTTGATTTAGGGACGACCAGAAGTAATCTGTCAACCGACCTATCAACAGAGATTATGGATCATTTTGCCCCTGTGCCATGCATGTTTACACCTCTTATTTCAGGCTGCACGTGCTCAGATGATATGAAACTCAGAGTGCTATGAAAGGCCGTCAGGATAATGAGTGAGACAGTGTGCAGGCGTTTCTCTGGCTTGTGTTTTTCATCCTTTGTGGCTTCACCCATGTCTTCCTCACACCGGCTCATGTTTGTCTTTATTTAAGTCAAAACAACTAGTGAAGCAATTTATATGACATTCAGCAGGCATTTTTTATTTTCTTTAATCAAGCATATGACTAAAAACAACCAGTGGCCATACGGTAGAATCACAGATGAACTACTTGTTTTCACTCATCAGTGATTCAACCTGTTTTTGCTTCTTTGCATTTCCTGCACTAACACCTGGTGTGTGGCAGCTCTTTCTTGGGAAAAAAATACTTTGACACAGGAAGTGACGCACTGTATATAGGCTTTACCACATCCACTGACACATGTCTGGAATTGTACTTCCCAGAAGTCTATAGTTACGATGAGCTTGTATAATTGTATTTGTACTGTTGTTTTTTTATAAGTATTTTTTTATGTCTTGTAAATCACAGTATTGAGGAACAAGCGATCTAAGTTTTGCATACCTTACATAATCACACCGTAGGTGTATATGTTAAGGCAATACATCTTTGAATATTGAAATAATGAAACAGTGACAGCTGAATAGAAAAATAAGTAAAAAGCGCCACCTACAGAGACAGTTCTCTTTTAGTAACTCTTCCAACTGACAGAATAAATAGGCCACAAAATAACATAAACAGAAGAAAATGTACAAATCACAATTGAATACATTTCTTTGAATACAAAATGGTGGCAGCATATTTTTGCCATAAAACCATGAATATTTTCTTACAGTTTTTTTATATAAACTGAAACATGAGAACATACTTATCGTCTTTCTTTACAGTTAAGGTACATTAACAGTACTTGAGTACTTTCATTTCATTTATCTTTCAACAAAATTTGAGAAATATTTAGCATTTGACTCTCAAGCATGAGAATATTTTACAGCTATACTTACCACCTAACTAATGCATCCGGAAATAAATACTTTTATTAATCCCTCGTGGGGAAACGGTTTCCCTGCATTTGACCCATCCTAGTGTTAGGAGCAGTGGGCTGCCATTTTGAACGGCGCCCGGGGAGCAGTGTAGGGAACGGTGCCTTGCTCAGGGACACCTTGGTCTTGCCGGGACTTGAACTGGTGAGCTTCCAGTTGCCAAGCCAAGTCCCTATCGACTTTGCCAACGCCGCCCAAACACTAGAGAGAGTTGGTTTGCGCCATGCTG
>NW_011357560.1:0-3403 GCF_000735185.1 Notothenia coriiceps | reverse complement strand
AACTAGTGAGATAAAGTGTGTGTAACTAGTTAACTAGTAAGGCAAAAACCATTGCACTAGTGTAGCTAGTGGACACTTTGGACCTCACTAGTTAACTAGTGCACATTTTGAGCCTCACTAGTTAACTAGTAAGGTCAAAGGAGGCGGCAACTAGTTAACTAGTGAACATTCTGCCTTCACTAGTTAACGTGTAAGCTTTAATATGTATCCACTAGTTAACTAGTCGCCGTTCATATGGCTCACTAGTGAACGTGTATGGCATACACGTTCACTAGTGAGCCATATGCAAATGAAGCAGGCGGGACCCAGATTCTGATTGGTCAGTTCAGCTCTGTGAGGGAGAGCCTTAGGGGGCGTTCTCCTGCAATGTTTTTAGCAACGTCTCGAAGAAGTGAGGTGCATCAGTCGGGTATTCAGTGCCTACTGTTAAAATATTGTCCGTGGGAAGTCAGTCAGTGTGTGTTTTGCCTAGAAAAATACATGTTTCTGTTTCTGCTTTGCTCCGCTTTCTGTGTGTGTTTTTGTTGGTGCGAGTGTGCGTATGCTTGTGTGAGAGAACACCGGCACTCGAGACACAAAAGTAGCGGATATGATCGTAGGACATATTATCAGCGGTGCCCACGAAATGAATAAAGCTGAAACACTGGACAGATCTTAAAACCAGGGTAACGGTAGATCCGTATGATGATAAACAACCTCTCCATATTTACGGAAGTCACGGCGATCTCTCAAAGCTGTGATCCGAAGAGGGTTACTTCCTCTTTCTATCCATCACTAATGTCCCTCCTTCTGTTATCACAGTTATATTCTAATCCAGCACCTTTCAAATTGCAGCTTAATAAAATGTTTTAAAGAGGATCTATATTCCTGTCTGCAGTCCTAAGGCAACTTTCTAATTTTAACAAAGTATTCAATGTTCTTACCTCATCTGATATACAGTCATATGATCATAATTACAACAATACTTTTGTTTTATATTTTTGTAAATATGGTCATATGACTGTATTTTAAAACACAGTGTATTTAAGCTCTTAAAGAAACAATTTGGGCTGGGTGGCGCTCTATATCTTAGGGCCAATAGGACACCGCGATGCATTATTTCCCCTCCTCCTCATTAGCATTCTGTGCGACTAGTGCGACTAGTGCACATTTGGGATCCACTAGTGCGACTAGTGAACATTTTAAGCCCGACTAGTTCACTAGTGGAATTTCAATGTATCTCACTAGTTAACTAGTAAAGGGCGAAGGGTTCACTAGTTAACGTGTAGACATTTTGAGCCCCACTAGTTAACTAGTAAGGCCAAAAGACGCGTCAACTAGTTAACTAGTGAACCTTTTGCCTTTACTAGTTAACTAGTGAGTGATTCTGGGTGCGACTGGTTAACTAGTGCAGACAAATGTATGCCACTAGTTAACTAGTTGTGCTTATTTTGTGTAACTAGTTAACATGTCAGAGCTTTTGCAGCGCACTAGTTAACATGTAAGACTTTTAGCGTCACTAGTACGGTCAGAGGGTCACTAGTTCATGAAAAAGCTTACATGTTGATACTTTGGTGCAACTAGTGCTGCTCCTGGCGTCATTAGTAAGGCTTATGTGCTAACTAGTCGGACAAAAGTGCCACTAGTCGCTGAAAAAGACTGACTAGTGTAATGTTTTATTGAACTAGTAAAGCAGAATGCCAAACTAGTTTGACCATATCTCTAACAAGTGGAATCAAAGAGCCAACTAGTGTAGGCAGCTGCCGTCTGATATCAAGGATGTGGAATAAATACTCAAATGGCTTGCCATAGAGGGCATTTTTTCTCACTAGTCAGGTTCTGTTATAAACATGTTAGACTTTCACCTTACATGTTACACATTTTTCTAACATATAAGGCCTTTCCTTCAACTAGTTTGGCTTTTTTTGCACTAATGAGCAACTGTATGCAACTAGTTAGCTATTGATTTAACATGTATGGCTTTTTCTTAAACTAGTGGATATTTAGAGCCCACTAGTTGTGGTTTTCTTCTCTCTAGTTCAACACAATGACTTACTAGTTGACGTGTACGTGCAACTAGTTAACTAGTGAATTGATTCAAAGTTATACATGTTTACTAGTGCATTTTTTGAAACATTACTAGTAAACTAGTTGTACGTATACACGTTTATACTACGTTTATACTACGTTTATACAGTGATTTTATAATGCAAACATTTCAATTCAGCACAGCAGGCTACTGCGGAACAATATGAGCCCATTTAGGATCAGAATCAGAGGTCTTTGGTGTTTCTGGTCACGGGCCAAAACTTCATTTACTGTCCCCTGCATTCTTAACAATCCTATTTCAAATTCAAGTTTTGTTGTCCTAAAAATAAATACGTTTTACATTATAGAATACAATACATACTTAAAACTCAATTTGTGTTGTTTCACCCTCAGCTGTACAGTCAGCAGTTGCTTGTCAATATTATAGAAGGCTGAACTGACATTAGCAAAATTACACCTTCTAAATGAAGAAAGAAGTACAAAAAAAAGCCTTGTTCTGCGAAGTTTGCACTATTTGATCCTTTTTAGCAACACATGATTACAAAAGTATTTTAAACTTTTTTTTCTGCAACTCGTCAGCAGACAAAAGTGTACAAGATGAACATAAAGTACACTTTAGGAGTTTGGATGATGAGGTATTATAGTATTAAAGGCTGAACTTTACACCAGCAGCCTTTGATGCTGCCTCAGAAACAACTATAACGTCTTTGGCCCCAGGAAAATGTATAATTCACAAACCGAGTGAGACAAATCTGTGATTCTGAATCAAGGAAATAATTTGTTGACAAATTATGAAAATAAATAACGAAGCCTCTGGCCACTGTGATAGAAGTTATCTTAGTGAATAGATAAAAGAAAAGCAGACCGTGTTTCTAAATGTTTTTGTTCTGTACTGTTTCTGAATGAGCTGCTCAATTAAATACAGGTATATTCTGCTGCGTCTCACTGGAAAAGATGTCAATAATGAAAACAAGGTGTTATCACCTGCAATAAGTAAAAACAATCTGCCAATAGAACAAGTTTTGCTTGGTAAGATTTTTGAAATAAGACAGGATATTTATATAAATTTGATCTTGTTATTAGCTGGGAAAACTTTATTTTGAACTAGATTTACAAGGATCACAAAATGATGTGTCACAAAATAAGCCAGAAATGGTCCAAAGTATTCTGTTTCCGGATGTGAGTTGGTGGTCTTCCAATAACAAACAAAAACTGTCAAAAGGTAAATACATGAGGTCAATGCCATTTGCACGCAATGTCCTGCTGAGCTTTGTTGGAACACAACACAACACAACACACACACACACGCACACACACACACACACACACACACACACACACACACACACACACTTTGAATTGGCAGACTGGCAGT
>NW_011357559.1:1808-15430 GCF_000735185.1 Notothenia coriiceps | reverse complement strand
GGTTATTTAGTTGTTTATTTAAGTGTAATACTGTGTGGAGGTTTAAACCTTCTTCTCTTGTCAGACAGGTGCTGTGGGCCTGAGGCGGCAACCCCAGTCCCTGGTGGTGGTGTTCTTCACGAGTCCTATTGTTTGGCTTGCGGTGTCACAGGTGGTTTTGAGTTGGACCCTTCCCCCTTTTCATTTATTGCCGCCTGGTAAGCCCCAGCCCTGTCTTTTCTGATTGTATTATCTGTATCTGGTGTTTTTAGAATAGTTCATTGATTTTTATAAAATAAAGTAATTGTTTTAACTGAAACTGTCTCTGGCCCGTTATGTAAAACGAAACTGTGTTCCTTGTGGGTTAAATCTTTTATAATTAATAGTTAGTTCCTAGGGGTGAAACTCCCTTAGGTGGCGTTGTTGGCAACACAAACCCTTACCTACACCACACCGTCACACTAGCAACAGATAAGCATTTAAAGACATATCTGCATGTGAGGGTGACCTGAAAACACCAGTACAAACAAATGATGTAATCACAGCGATAGAGAAGAGGCAGGTGTTCCAAGGGTTCACAGCTAATAAAGCATGATGGGCCAACCCAGTCTCACAGCATTTCGTGTTATAGTCACGAAATCTATTGATTCGTGTTCACCAACATGATTTTCCCCTTTTTTTTTACCTGTCACACAGAACGATTTTAAAAGCAATTTATTTCTATTGGTAGTATATTTTGTGCCTGCACCACGTCTTTTTGTCCGGTCGGGTCTTGGAAGACCGGAAGCTGTGGGGTTCATAAACACATTTTCTTACTCAATATCTTAACCCAAGCCTAACCCTATCCCTTTTATTTTAAATTGTATAATATTGGAGTCTTTTTGCCGTCCGCGAGGGAAAGAAACAGGGCTCAGAGCCTCAGAATACTGAAATCTGTATTTTTGGTCATCTTTTTTTCCTTCTAATTTGTTATTATTTGGTGCAGGCACGAAACATACTACCAATAGAAATACATTGCTTCTAAAATCGTTCTGTGTCAGAAAACGGAAATTTGTATTTTTGTGTATCTGTTTTTCCCTTCTAATTTGTTATTTACATTGCTTATAAAATCGTTCTGAGACACGAAAAAAATGGCAAAATCGTGTTGGTGAACACGAATCAATAGATTCATTTTGTGACTATAACACGAAATGCCGTGAGACTGTGTTGGATGGGCACATGTGGGGCATGACATCCCTACACCAACACAGCCAGTAGGTCTGGACTGGACAATAATAAGCTGTAAATGCACAGTTCAGGACTTCGACAACAGCATATCAAAAGACATCATAGCAACTATGACATTAAATTCCTTTTTTAAATAATCTTCGGATGTGTTTTTAAATAGTCACTCTAGACAATGTGCTCACTCAGGCACAAACTGGACTGTCTGTACATTTGGAGCACTGTTGGAAGTTCTCTCAATGCGGACGTTAGTTTTAGCCTACTAGCTAACATTTTCTCTTAATTCTTACGTTAGCTTTAGCCTACACTAGTTTACATTTATATATAAATGCTAACGTCAGGTTTAGCCTAGATTTTCATGGTATTAGTTCCATTCTAGAGGCTGTCATGTCTCATCATGATCCTCTCCTTAATAATTCTAGGCTACTCAACGTCACGAAAAGCAACTTGTTTGTTAATTCATGTAGAAACAGAAAACTCAGTTTATTTAATAAACACTGTTTAGTATTGAGGGTCAAGTAGGGTAACACACCCCTAATCAAATTTGAAGTGATAAATTAAAGATCTAAAAAGAGCAGAGGCACACTGTCATAGCATCCCCAACATGAAGGCTTTTTTCAAGGTTAGATGCGTCACTTAGTTTTAACTATTCAGATTGTCAGGAAAGAATACAATGTTTTTGCTATCAAAATCTGCCTCTGATGGTCGTGTAATACATTCTGGCAGTCTCCAAAGGATCAGCTATTGATTCTCCTCTGTTTAGGACATTCATGGTGCTGGCCCCTTGTTAATCTGTACTAACACCTCAGGTCATTTGTATTGATCTTGTCCAAAGTTTTTGGAGTTCTGGCAGATTTGAGGGTAGTATTTCTGCAGTCTTCTGATTAAATGTTCGAGGCAGCTCCTGTGTGGGCCGTTGTACACTTATTATAGATTATATATACAGTATCTCATTTACACAGGCAATTGGGTAAAGTCACAGTAAAAATGTGCACATTGTTCAACAGTACATGTGAATTAAAAATATTTAGAGTTTATTCGTTTTGATATCATATTAGTATTAATATGTTATTAAGGAAGAATTGCACAGTTTAAAAAGTTGTGGCTGCTGGTAAAGTAAGTATTTGTGCCACTGTGATACTGTGTCTCATATTGTAATATATATATCAATATGATACAATGTAACATTGTATATTATTTACAAATCCATTTAGATCTATTAGAATTGCTACTCAGACAGGGATAACACAAACTCCCATTAAATCACCCGTTCTTGATAACGTCTCATAATCAGTCTTTGAGACAGTATTTTAGTCTACAGTAGCTAGCAGTGTTATTCTGTTGAGCTGAAAGTGCTTTTTTTTAAACTCATTATAATGATTGGCCTGTGGCAGCGAGCCACAGTGCAGCTGGGCAAGAGAAAATGAGCTTCTTTGAAGTTCCCTCTTTTGAGTGTCAACACTGATTGTTGTTGTGTTGCTTTGTTTCAAACCTGCAGCCTGCTTTGAAACCTTTCAAAGGGATTGCGCTTATTATGGCCCTGGAGACTGTCCATACTTTACCCTTTTTAAAGAATTGAGGAATCATTTGAATTGGCAGGGTCAGCCTCTGCTGGGCATGATTCATGGGCGTGAAAGGCTTTCGTGATCGTTCTTATCTGCTACATCTTTATCATTTTTGTCCTTTTGCCCACTCTATTTGCAATGTGTTTTCATGTCAGTGTTTCATCTTATATTTCATTGTGCCCAACACAGCGTTTGCATGGCTACCTTTACAACCTGTACCTGTGATATTTTCACATCTAACTGGGTAAAAAGAAAGGTGTTTATTTCAGACAGAGAATGAAGTGATGTGGCAAAATGAGAAAAGCTAGGAATCATGGAGGCCCCGGAGGATGCTCTGAGGCCAGTTTTGCCCCATTTTCCGTGGCCAAGTGGGGAAAAGACTGATGTTAATCCGATCCTAATGGATGTTGGCGGTGGGCATCAGGCTGCCGGCCTGTGTGGAGACAGTAGCCCGTCTGTCCGTCTCATGTCAGATGAAAAGAGATGCTGTGCTGTCACACTATCAATCACGTTTCCCTGAGCAAAAACACTGACGTTAATGAAGTAAACCATGGATACAGAGACACAGCCGCAGACTCCATAACCTCAGCTTTCAGCACAGATGCTCAGTCACCCAATGTTGCTTTTTGAATTTAAATCCCAATGTTATCGCGTTAAATCCAAATTAAATTAGCAATTCATGAGGTATTTACTGTGTCAAGCACAAGACAGATCCATTTTAAATGACTTAGCGAGATGCCGTTAAGTGACTTGACTGTCTTTATACTAGAAAATTAGCATTCTTACTTAAAAGCTTAAGCTCGATAATGACATGTCATTTATTTGAATTTAAAAAGATTAATCAAAATTAACTTGAATAACTATTTAGTGTTATAAATTGGCCTTTGTATCAGAGTCAAGAGAAGGAGGTAGGCTGCCAGTACAAAGGCTGTCACATAAACAGGCTTTTCCGATTTTGTTGAGAATTTCTGGGTTCACAAATCAACTAAATGTATTCTGTGTTCACTCAACAAGCGACAAAGCTTGTTGACAAGGCGCCACAAATACCCGCTTGAAATCGAAGAAGAGCTGGTGAAGCATCAACCAATCAAACGTTTTTGTTTTACTAATTACAGTCCCCCCCCACCCCCCTTCCTTCCCCACAGTTCCAGTTCTGTTGCATCTAAAGTGTTGCATTAGTAGGATTTAACGACAAAAAACTGTCAACTGTTGAGCAACACTTCTATAGCAGGGCAGCAGTTCTTTCAGCTGTACACTCTAAAAACAAATTCAGGCGACCTTTCACCTCCACCTAATTAAATGCATGGTTGCAAGATAAAAATGTGAGTTAATTGATTTAGATAAACATTTTAAGTTGCAAACATTAATTTATGAGTTGTGTTGACGTAATAATGTTGGTGTCATCTTTTATCATTCAAATACAGCAGAGTAGTTGTAGTTGCACTGTATAGGCAAATTGCTGTTTGACCAAAATTAGCAGCCTTTGAACTGTGAATAGTTCTGTGAGAGGATACAAAGTAGTAGAGGCCACGGTGAGAGTAAAAATACTTTGGTTACTATTGTGATATCGCTTTTTACTAAAAAATGAATCTCGGTGAAGCAGATCAAGGACATGCTTCTTGAGGTAGGATTGTTATTTAGAGTTGTCATTGAAATGCAAGTTGTTGCCAGTCACCCATTCAGAATATATTAATTTAGGTAATGTTTTCCTTTTTCAAAAATAGCACAATACAATTGAAGTATGCAGAGAACTATAGCCATCCGCTGCCTTGTCGTGTACCTTGGAGAAAAAGGAAGAGGACCTTTTCAAGGAGTTTAGCGACGTAATTAAAAATCTTGAAATAAAATAAAATCCACGGGCACAGTGTAAAAACACAGGACAAAAGCACTGCTCTCTGTCAGTTACATTTTGAAGCATATCGCACTTTTGGCCACACCCCAATCAATAATATCTTAGCAACGTTCAGCACGGATACACCCCAGGATCTGACCATACGATGGCAACCATCGTGGTCGAGGGAAACAAATGAATGCGCAAGCATTCTGCGTTAAATGTGTTCATACTGTTTGAAATAATGACTGTCGGCAGTGTAAACATCTTTGTTACATCTTTTGTAAAATGTATGTGTGTGATCTGCGGATTGGTGGCCATTGAGAGTTTGTTACTGTAGTTTTACAAAAACTTTACAGATTTGACATATTTGGCAATGGTTTTAAATATGCAAAGGCCTCTAACTTCGATGTGATGGCAGCATTTATTTGCTGTGTCCCCATTTCCCATGGTAATATGGCTAATGTGTTTATTTATTATTTGTGGGGCAATTTAAATTTGTGTTATTTATCTTTTTTTTCAAGATTTAAATGAAGCTCAGTGCAAGTTCTTTCAGGAAGACTGATACATTCACTCCGCAGCTGCATATAATCAGCTCATCACAGGCGTTCTCTTTAATTACATTACATTTCACCTCATTCTCCAGCAGCCAATCAACGTGCTGCAGCCAAACTATAAAATGGTTCTCCTCTCTCCTGCAGTCAGCTGTGATTTCAGGTGTTCATGCACCTTATCATATGGCATGTGTCAATAAATGTTCAAACTAAATGAATTCTCTCCTGATTGAAACATCATGTGTTGAAATAAACAACTGCAGTTCAAAATAAAAAAGTGAATTGCCTAATATTTTTGTTGTGGAATCAATTAATTTCTTTCTTTAAAGGCAAAAACATGAAAAAGCTAAGAAAAAAAAACTATTGAATACAATATATTTGGAGCAACTTAATTTATAAATGGTTGTCAACTTAAAAATGTGTTCACAATGATGG
The DNA here is from genome assembly GCF_000735185.1 of Notothenia coriiceps. NCBI lineage: Eukaryota > Metazoa > Chordata > Actinopteri > Perciformes > Nototheniidae > Notothenia > Notothenia coriiceps. Next base: position 9,842 of record NW_011357559.1, on the reverse strand, counting down.
TAATTAAGTACATACAACTTAAAATTCCTTTTAAATCATGTGGTAAAACCAAAACTAGTCGGAACAACTTAATCTTTTGAGTAATCAACTTCAAAACTTGTGTTTATGCTACCAATTATTAAGTAAGTGATAATTAAAAACAACTGATTGTAGAGGAAAAGCCTTCTCCCCTAACTCAAATAACTTTGTTGCTTTAAGACAATTTAATTAGAAGTTGTCTTCACTCAATAAACATCGATGCAAACTGTTGCGTTGATTTTCTTTGTTGAGCCAAGGCATTTGTTTTTAGAGTGTATGCTAACTTCATTATGTTAACAATGCTAACCTTAGCATGTAAAAAAATTAACCTTTAGTTTAGCATGTTAACATACTAACATTATCTACTAAGCAACAGACAGTATGCTACGGCTGAGGGCTGGTAGGAATGTGATTCGTTTTGTAGACATGTGATAAAAAAAACAAAGTATTAGATTAACGTGTGTTTTGACCTGATGGGGGTAATAGAGAAAAGGCTAAGGGAATAATTATTACAATTACAAATGATCCCAAGGAATTCTGTAGCATAGCCAATTTCATGGCAAAAAGCTGTCGACAAATTGAACTTAGAACTACAAATAGGAATTTGGTGCACTAAAGGAAACTGGAAAATCAGTGGGTTTTAAGATTATTTATCTGGAGACCATGAATATCTCCACAAAGTTCAAAGGCCAGCCAACATCAGTTGATGAGATTAGTCTGAACTAAGCAACCAACAGACCTTAGTTGCCCTTCATAAAGTTGTGCAACTGGCATGTGTATGATGAGTTATGCAATGGTTCCTTCATCTTTGAGTAAATTAATAACCCACACACTCTCCATTTATGTATGAGGTCAACCACAGAAATGTATGTCAATGCTATGTTTAGTGTATTTCTTAGATTCATTGACTGTGCCATTCAGAGCAATGGACATTTTTGGATTCATAACTCAAGGCTACCGCTTATGAAACTGAAATAGAGGGTTTCGTTTAGCAAATTATGATCATGACAAAACATTTGTGATTGGGAGCAAGCGATACCTAAGGTCAGATCGATAACAAGAGATTTTTGTCACACTCATTGTGAATGTAAAACATTGAATGTCATTTGGGGCACATGTAGAGATACAAAGGAAGGTGAAGGAAACAGAAGGCCTACTAATGCATAAAAGTCTGCTCTCAAAGTTAAAGGAAAAGCTAGGATGAAACTGGAGTCATGCAAATTTAAAATAAAGCCTTTCTGCTGTCAAGGAGAACAGAGTGAAGATAGAGGCATTTCTAACAAAAACGGACAGAGGAGTCAAACCAGGACCGCAAACCTCTCATTTTACTCTGGGCAAGAAAGTAGAAAATGGTATTTTCAACAATGATATATCCTTTCAAACCATCCCTGAAAGTAGGCTTAATGAGATTAACTACAATTGAAGAGAAAACCGTCTTTCAGTACATTCAAGATATTGTGAAGGCAGAGTTCTTTTGCGCAGATATGTGTTTTTTGGTATGATAACAATCGTAAAAAGTGTGAATATAAGACTGTGCTTGGCACCAACTGAAGCAGGTGGGAAGTAACAGACTTCCAAAAGTGAAACTTAGTGGCTAAAATATTGTGGGCGACATAAATGTTTTCCCAAGCCTTGTTCCTGTTGTGAGAAAACCTGCAAGGAACAAAGTAACACAATTACAGTGTGCTAACTCTGCCAGTAAGTTGGTTATGGTGGAGTCTGTTCTTACTGTGGGTGGATGTTACTGAAGTAAAGAAAGGAGTCCAACGGAGGCATTTCAGGCAGGGGGGTATGTGGATGAGATTTTAGCCTTTGTAGACCATTAACATGCACAAAAACCTATATAACACACTAAGGGTAGGGGAAAGCCCCAAAAAGCATAATAGGGGCCAGGGACTTGTATTAGAGTAAATTCCCGCCAAAAAAGGGAACCAAATAACATGTCACAATGATATCAAACATGAATCCACAAATACGCCATAGCTGATTTTTAAGAGAGTTCTTGGAAAGCCTCTCACCTCTGTCGCAGTAGTAAGGCTGCAATGCTCTTCACAGAGTGAAATCACATCAGTAGGGCGGCCAGCCAGCAGGTACACCATTTGGAGTGGCTGTTAACGATAAGTGACCTTGAAAAGTTCAGCAGGAGCCAACTTTTTTTTCAGCTGATTTGCTGACCGTGCACACAAGTTCACTTTTGCTGAGCTCAGTAGAAAGAAAGAGTGTCTTGTATTGAAAAGCATTGTTTTCTGCCTCATAGAAAATCAGTAATAGGCTAGTCAATGAAGCAAACACTTTGATAGGACCCAGTAAAAGTTGTACAATAACTACCAACCATAAATGGTAACATAGGCGGGCCACTGGGGACAGGAGACATGTCCCAACCACTTTTGGAAATGCCCAATTTTATCCCCACCACTTTCCATCAGGATAAAATGTTGAAAATGTTCTGAAAATAGAGTACACAAAGAATTGTACACTTTGAGAATAAACCGACTTTGAGGTTTATTTGCACAATCTTAAGGACTGTTCACACTTTTTGGGTGTATTTCTGGTAACTAAAGTTGTGCAATTTGGCCTGTGACACGTTTCATATCAGTTATAACTGAATAGAAAATAGTAAAGCAATTGCTGCTCTGGCTTTGCATCAGTTTAGCATAGTTACTGCAATAGTTGTCAAAAAACCTTTTTAAGCATATTTATGTATAGTATGTATGTATTGTTTGCAAGGGGTGCTAAAAGTGTTTTTTTAAATCTGAAAAAAGTGTTGTCCCCCCACTTTTTCTAATAAAGTGATGCCCATGAATGGGCACAAACTATTTAAAGGAATTTTTTGTTTGTTCTCTTTCTGGTTAAAGATTGGATGAGAAGATTTGAATCTGTCTGTCAGATATGAAGAGTACAACAAGCGCCAACCCAGTTTTTAAAAGCAAAGCCAATGCGGAAGTGGCTAAAACCTATTCATTCATTCAAAAAAGCCTGTAAAGCACAACTCTCCTGATTGCAAAAAAAAAGTCAGATTGTATAGAAATCAAAAGAAAATGTCCCTACCTTTTACTTCAATTATCACCTAGGTACAAATGTTCTAATAGGTTTATGATATGAAAATAGATTGTGATGGAAACTTCTGAAGCAATGGAGACAGGACTCAGAGACACGTGGAGAGCAGGAACTTTGATGGCAAACACTGATGGTTTATTTGGAGCTTCGGCCGGAGAATTCACAAGACATGTCGTGTGCCAAGAGTTGACACAGTAGATGCCAAACCAATTCTGAAGATCTCTACCCCAGACCCATGTATTTAGCTGGTTCTGAGAGAATAATTAACATGCTGCATAACAAGATAAAACAGGCAATGCACTATAACACCTCTATCAGCTGACGCCAACAAGGCTGCAGGTGCCTGAGCTCATTGAGGTCAGTACAAACTGATAAACTGGGTCAAAGTAATGGGCTTAGGAAAATATTTCCCCAACATAGATAATAAAGCTTGGCGTGCTTTGGGGTGTGGCTTTCAAACGACAGGTTGCTACCACAGTGATTACTGGTTTGGGTGTTGCCCTTGTTTTCCTTTTTAGGGCTTTAACCCTTTGACAAAGTATTATATCTTCATAAAAAATTACACGTACAATTTGTTGTTGAATGTTAGGCTTTGCAAGATTTCTTTGTCTCGTGTCACTCCAGGTTCCAAAAAACAAAGATGGTGAAGGTCAAAAGCTAGGCTGGCAATACATTGATGTTCACAAGCAGCACCTTGTAAGGTTAGCATAAATAGTGAAAGCTTAGGCTCACTAACTATAATGTAACATCTTTCATTGGTTAATGTTATGTGCCATGGTGATGTGTTTTCTTTCTGTTTCATTCTTCTGTTCTCTTTGATTATTTTTCCCTGGGTTTATTTACTCCCCTCAGCAGTTAATATGTGAAAAAGTCTTTGCTCTCTAAAGAGGGCTCAGTGCCGGACTCGTTCATAGCCAGGGGCAGTGTCTTTGTAGAATCATGTCGTCTTTGTGAGGATGCCACAAGCATTTGAAATGACTGGACACCACCAAAAGTTATTTGGAGGGTTACTCTCTGTTTATTAGTGTCACATAATGCAGGCTTGCTGTTTGCTGGAGTATTCACTCTGAGGAGCCATTTCAGCCTTTGCCTTACTATGCTCTTCTCTGAAGATGTGTCACAGAAGGGAATTCCTAATTTTCTTTTAGGTAAAGAAGGACTGTTTTGTATATATTCCTGAAATGTATAAATTATATCAAATATATCGTCAAGGAAAATAGCACACTCCTGTGTTGAGTGGAGGAGTTCTTCACCCAAGTCCTCATGGGAGATGTTGTGATTGCAATTGTCAGTGGTTTGATTGGAGAGAGCAGAAAAAAAGCACTAGGTATTATAAGGGTGGCTCAAGACAAGTCCTCAAAGGATAAAATAAAAAGGCAATTAAAAAGGGTTTTGCGCATGGATGAATACATTCGTATGAGCGGGCTTCATCTAAATGAATTAAAATAAGTTATTTATCTGTAGATGGATGACTGAAATAAATATGACATCATTCATTAACAGTCCACTCACTCCACTCCCATGCCTCGTGCACTAGAGGACGCTGTGCATCTCCAACAATGAGTGACGTAGGACTGACGTACTAGGAAGTGTGTTCAACACAACAACACTGCAGCTTCATCATTTACAATTTACATACTATGGATACAGAAAAAACATTATGATGCCATTTCAGCAACATATAGAATTATTCCTCTAATAGGAAGCTTCTTTGTGACGAATTGCCACCAAAAAGTAAGTCATGGCGATGTCATTCCTTTATTCTATCAGTGCTAGTTTGGCTAAGACTAGTTAGCTAGCCTTGCACAAAATTGAGTTAAAATGTGCCTGCTACAGAATATTAACCGGTAAAACACTAAAGTGAGGTTACTTTTGTATTTACCGATACTGCCATTTAGCTTTAAACTACCCCATACGTTGTTACGTAAGATTAAAATACGTACTTTAGAGTGTTACGTTAAATGACACCAGACTCTGTTGTAAAAACGGTCAATATTAAACAGTATTGCTTCCTGTGGATACACATAGCTACCTGACAAATTAGTAACACATACATTATTATCAGAAGTGCCTGCTAAATTCGGCATATTTTTTTATCAATCAAATAGATGTTATAATCCTTATTTATTGTGTTATGTAATGCTGTGTGTATGATATCAGCGTATCCGTTACGTTTCCAGCTGCTAGTGCTAGAATGTTTTTAATATAAATGTGGAATTACAGAGACGTCCATAAAGAATGACATGTATTGGCTCTATTATTAGTGTGTGTTTTCTTGCATATATTTGTCAAACAGAAAAAGAGAAGTAGTTCTCTGTTTCTGAAAAGTATCAGCTGACTTACAACACATTCCAAACAAATCACTTTCATTTCCACTTAAAGACATAGTCTGATCAAACCCAATATATTATGTTAGCTTAATATTTATCATTCTTCAATTTATTTTGTCACATCAGAGGCTGTGTTTTTAAATTAAATTCAGTTTTTTTTGTTTGACTTTTCTCTGTTTATAACATAGGTTTATTATCATCCATTCTGACTTTGGGAGGACCTTTCCCACCCTCTCTCATGTCCTCCGGCTGTCCCCCCCAGTCACCAGCTGTGGCTAAGTCTGAGGTAGCAGTAGAGGGAGAATGCCCGCTGCTGGCGGCCACCTTCGCCTACTGGGACAACATCCTGGGTCCACGGGTGCGCCACATCTGGACACCAAAGGGAGAGCAGCTGATGTTCCTCAGCGATGGAGAGGTCACATTTTTGGCCAATCATACACTAAACGGGGAGATCCTGCGAAGCGCTGAGTGTGGCGCCGTGGACGTGAAGTTCTTTGTCCTGGCGGAGAAGGGCGTCATCATTGTGTCTCTTATCTTCGATGGCGAGCTGAAGGGGGATAAGAACACATGTGCCTTGTCCATTATCCTGCCTCAAACAGAGCTGGCCTTCTACCTTCCTCTGCACACCATCTGCGTAGAGAGGCTAAAGCACGTTATCCGCAAGGGACGCATTTGGATGCAGAAGGTACTCTTGCTTATCCCTTGACTAATGAGGCAAATTATTACCCTTCTTGAACCTACTTTAAAACCCGATCCATCCCAAAGTTCTTAGTTGAACTGGGTATGAAGTCATCTATCACCTCGGTTTCTCCCATTTGGGATTGCAACAACATTGGCAGAACAATAAAGTTGCAGTCTCCAAACACAGAGGACTAAATTAGCTAATTAGCTCTGAGAGCTCCTACTGAGAAGGCTAGTGAGGAGGTAATAATGGGAGCATGGAAAATAACTTCATGCACTGAAAATACACACACTGCTGTAACTTCATCAATTTGATTAAATGTCCACCAGCATTGTGTCTACTAATGCATAACTCAAGTTCTGCTAACGTTTGTTAGCTTTACATATTGAATTGAGTTTCTCTTTGTCAGACTGTACACCCTGAGATATTAAATATTTTAGTAGGTTTTGAATTTTGAATTCTTAGTCCTCATTGCTGAAATATGCTCATTACTGGCCTCAAGGCTTTATATCCTCAGTACTGTTTTGGCAAATCGGTAAAACAACTATGTGTCAAAAACTGTCAAGTACTAAAGGTTGGTATTGTACGTCCAGTAAGAAAAACCTGACATCTGGCACGCATCTTTTTTCTTCTTAAGGCGAGACACCCCAGGTGAATAGGGTAATTTTTTTAACTTAAAGGTATCAGCTAGACATTTCTCCAGTTAATTACTTACAATAAGGCAATTGTCTTTTTTATAACAAGTTTTCTGAAATAGCATGTTTAAATATGCAAATTAGCCATTATGTCATCAAATATGTGCATATTTTAACACATTTCAGGAATCGAAATCTGAATTTTGGATTAAGACCGTTCAAAATTCTTGTTTCATTTTGTAATCATATTAGTATCTAAGGCTTTTACAGAAGGGATATTGTATATCTCTTTTTATCACTCCATAAATCAGAAAATACTGTCAACAGCCCTAAAATATCAATTTTTGCCATGTTTTTAGGTATACAATGTTGTATAATTCAGGCTATGAATGATATATGAACAAACCCTTCTGTAAAAGCCTTCATAATATTGATAGGAATATAACTGGAAGGTTTGGTGTGTCTACGTGCTACTGAAGTTGAAATTTTGAACTCAGAGTAGGAGAAAAAACTCATTTTGAGAAAACGACCTTTAAAGATTGCAGTGAGGCGCTAGCTAAACCCTCCTGTTCTTTGGATGACAGCTTGCGCCTCGACGCACTCCGTGAAGGTATTTCATGTTCGGGGTCATTTGTTTTTTGTATAATCTTGCTTCGTGCAAGGGATAATTGTTGTCATCTTCTCTGTAAACTTTTTTTTCGCCGTTCTTTTGCCATTTTGAGATTTACATTTCTAGCGGAAAGCTAACAAGGAAGTGTTTTAGCACACCACGTGACGCATCTGAACGAATCACGTTGTCTGAAATTGACACCAGCCAATGAGATTTCGTTTCTTGGTTTAAGACCCCTTTGTGCTTTCACGATTGGTTGCTGATACAAAGGAAATGACCATATTTGGATCCGATTAGATTGTGCAGGAGAGACACAGCTTTCTAACGATATCTCTGTTGACATGGTGCACACAGCGGTCGCGGTACTTTATGTTACGTTAGAAAGCTAACTTTTGGTGAATTTAGGAGAAATCTACTGACGCAAATAGACAAACTATAGTCAAATAAACACTTAAATGTGTATTTTGTACGTTTTCCTTCCAAAAGCCTGAAAGAAAACATGTTATAGAATCAAAATAGCACAAAATCTCAAAATTGACCAGTGCTTGAAAAACGATGTTTTTGCCTGCCGTGTCTCGCCTTAAAAACCGCTCTCTGCCCTGGAAATCATTTCTAATCATTATTACCGTTATGGAGGGGCTGCAGGAACACTTTCCCCGCCTTGCAAACATTTATTCCTGGGTAAAATAATCAATTTGTTCC
>NW_011357559.1:0-1306 GCF_000735185.1 Notothenia coriiceps | reverse complement strand
CAATGGGGTTTAATGGAGGAATGTTGAACGTTTTTGTCACTTCATGCCCTCAAAAAGCATTTTGTTTAATTATTTTTTGCTTAATTATTTGTCATTTTTCAAGCTACGAGATGTTTTCCTACGTTTGTCATGATAAATTATGTCTCAGGAATGTAGGGTTTGGGAATTATGGCAGTTTAAAAAAAATATATGAATGCGAATTTCAAGCTGTCCTCCACTCTAGCTGTGACATCACACATTCTAGTTAATGTTAAAATGTGAAGAAAACCTATAAAACAAGGTCTGAACAATGTTTAATATCTCTAAAAGTAAGAATCAGATTTAAAAGTTGTTTTACAGGAATAATGTCAGAAAGATGTGTAACATTTTAAAGTTGGAATGAGGTGTCTGAGTGAAAGTATGAATGAACAGTTGGCAGTTGAATTGCATGAAGATTTGTTGAAGTCTGAAGATTTTCTCCATTGACTTCAATGTTAAAAATGTGATGTATTATGGGATGTATCTCTGGAATTATGAAAGTTATGAATGAGAAAAGTAATAGCCATCGATTCCCGACTGAGCTGAACGTTTTGATGTTTGAACGGAGTTTCTGCGATGTTCAATGCGGGAGGAGAAGCGCGGCAAAATACCGGCGGAATAATAATAAACTTTTCGTCCGTAGAAGAACAGTTAGTAACTAACTAACTAAGGCCTTAAGCTTTATCAACACTCTTTACTCTTGAATGTGGACAGGGACATCTATTTAAGGTCATTTCATATCTCTATACTGATATATCATAAAATAGCATGTTTTTTCTTGTAGTTTAATTAATAAATAGACCCTATGGCAAAGCCTATTGTTGAATATTCCTGTCAATTAAATTGAGAGTTAAAAGTAATCCATATTTTCTAATTTAATCAAGAATTTCAGTGCAACACGAAAATAACAGTTTTAAGTTAAATTAGCGTTGGAACAGTATCACAGCTTTCCATGGTATGAAAGTCAATGGTTATCATACTTTTTACACTTTCTTAATTCCCGCCCAATAATGAATATATCCAATCCACTCAGTTAATTTACTTGGGTATTTATGCTGTGCTTGATTTCACTATTTCAACTTCCCTTCAACTGTAGGGCTACAACATCATCTCGGTGCTGAGCTTGGAGATCATCCCTATCATGGAGCTGTTGGCCTCTATGAAGTCTCACCATGTGCCAGAAGATATAGACGTGAGCAGCACATACACACGCACACGCACACACACACACACACACACACACACACACACACACACACACACACACACACACATACTACTTACCTCG
>NW_011357558.1:0-4248 GCF_000735185.1 Notothenia coriiceps | reverse complement strand
TCCAGCGCGCTCACACGGCGGCATCCATTAACGTAATAGCTAGTTCAAAAAAAAATTGGATTTGGCTCAGGTTTGCTTCCAGGACCTGATTTACAGGTGCTCAGAAACCCACTGTAATCAGCACAGGCAGAACAACACCAACACTGAGAGGAGGTGGAATACAGAGAGGGGGAAACATAAAGAGAGGAAACCACGAGGACGTTTTCAAGGACTTCTTTGAGTACTATTTCCATTATCAGGTGTGCACACTCAAGAGAAAAAACACATGCAATACTGTGAGCACAGAATTGAAAGCTCTTGTTGAAATGACATTGAAATGATTGTTTGTGAAAGGATGAAATTCAGCAATCAGTTGAATGACAGGAAGAAGTGGAAACCAGATGCTGGGATATTTCCCAACATGCATTTTGGTTTCTTCCTCGTCTTTTTTTCTTGACCTCGTCTTCCTCCTCCATTATCTTCTGCTTCTGCACCTCCTCTTCATTTTCACTCGACCCGGTCTCTCTCCTTGTCTTCTTCCCTCCAGTCTCCTCTTCCTCCCCCGTCACCTTCTTCTTCACAACATACAAGACAAATCTAACAATTCGTAAAATAAAGTATTTTTTTCTAAATAATCTTCAGTGAAAATGAATAAAAACTGAAAAAATTATTAATGAACTTTAACTAAAAATAAACTTTAACACCAGAGCATTTTGCAATAAAAATGGAAAAATAATGTGTTAGTTTTCCAGGTTTAACAGATTAATGAGAGTAACGGCGTCTTCCTCTCCTACCTGCTGCTTCCAGTTCTTCATTAAAACGAGGATAAAAGGATGATCCTGACCAAGAGACACACACACACACACACACACACACACACACACACACACACACACACACACACACACACACACACACACACACACACACACACACACACACACACACACTCTGCAATGTCCAGTTCAGTGTGTGTGTGTGTGTGTTTCTCCTCTCACAGTGTGGTGAAGCTTCACTGATCTGACAGTTTCCATTAAGGCAGTCTGCAGTGTGTGTGTGTGTGTGTGTGTGTGTGTGTGTGTGTGTGTGTGTGTGTGTGTGTCAGCCTCAGTCTGCTACAGTCAGTACAGTTAGCTGATCTGAAGATACGTGTTAAACGAGAGCTGTCACTAAACGGTTTATTTGCTGAGCCTGCTGACCTGATGTTTCTCTTCCTGTCTGATTCTCTGAGAGAGATCGGTACGTTTTGGGATTCTTACACCAGAGAAATGTTGGGTTTCAGTCCAGGTTGGTTTGCACTTTATTTAGTGATTCACCTTACAGCTTCTCTAGGATAACTGGACTTAAACTCTGTACATTTAAATGCAATCTAATATTTAATATTCCATTCCTCACACACTTATGTATTCTTTATATTTTGTATTTCAACATGTATATTTTCTACTTTTTTAATGCGATTTTATTTACACAAAACAAGCTAATATATAAAATACATGATTAAAAGTTACAGCGCAGTGTAAGAAATTAATAATTCAATTAAAAGCAGCAGCATCACGTACTCGTCTCAGACTTTTAATTTGGAGGTGGATATTTTCAAAATAAAATAAATAAGAGAAATGGACTTCATCGAAAGTCTTTGGTGAGTTTCCTCTCTTCTTTCTTTTGTGTATTTCCTCTCCTGAGCTGTGATGGATGTGTTTATCTGGAAAAAAACACATCATGGGCTCATTTAAATATATATTAAAAGGAGAAATATTTATCGCCTCGGTTGATGATTATTCATGTGCAAGGCTGGAAACTTTTATTACACAGAAATAATTTGTAGTGATGAATAACAGCAACATCACAAAAAGTAAAAAGACATTCCGCCGACCATAATCATTTAGAGAAAGCAGAAAGGCCTCCAGGATTACATCGTCTGGCAGTTATTCAAGGAGAAATGCACCACCAGTGAGGAAAAATACTTTTTGGAGGTTAACAGAGACATCAGGGCTGCTCAAAAAAGAGCGATAATTTGATTTGATGTGTTACGCAACTAGAAATCAAATGCCATCGTTATCAGGTGCACAAACCAAAGGAACACAGGATGAACAATGTGTCCTAATGTGTTTAGTTTAGGTTGATTTAAAGGTGGGGTAGGTACGTTTGAGAAACCGGCTCGAGATACACTTGTTGTTATATTCCATGGAATGCTCTTAACATCCCGATAGCAATGAATATCTGAAGTGCTTTGACAACAAATACATAAAAAAATGTCATCCGTGGAAGCCGTGGTTCTGTAAAAAGCACGACCAATCATCTGAGCCGGCTAAAGTAACTGGATGGCCTACCTGCCTGTCAGCCTTCCATCTGTGCACAAACTTATCTCGTGCCCTCATTGGTCATGTGATCGTTCGTGTGTGTTGGAGGAGGGGCTCTGTGAGGAAGTGGCAGATTTGTTCCGGTTGTGTATTTTCAAATTCTAGCGCACTCGAGCTGGTTTCTCCAAAATGACCTTCCCCACCTTTAAATGAGTAGCGTGCATTAAACTCCACTGTTGGCAAACATAAATCAGATTATATAGAAGTCTATGAGAAATTCTGGGTTCTTCATCATCGTTTGTTTGTTTGTTTGTTTGTTTGTTTGTTTGTTTGTTTTGCTTTGAAAACATGAGTGGGGATGAAATATAATTGAAAGACAATCATTTTAATATCTCTGTTGCTTATGTATTTATATTTCTTCTTCATATATCCTTTAAAAGGTTCCCATTGATTGGTGTCATGTTGAAATCTTGAATCTAATGACATTGTAACCCAACTCATTCTGTGAAATGTAAAATTATACAAAAGGGATTATATATATAGGAGTCTATGAGAAATTGACCTTACTTCTGTTTTGATTTGTAACATTTGTAAACATTTTCCTGATGAGTTTATGGCCTCAATCTGTTTCTAGTCTTCTTCCACACAGCGTGAGAGAATATTATGTCTGGCTGCTAACAGTAAGGGACACTTTTAAATTGACCCTCTTATACTTTTAACTTCGATTTGTTGTTTTGACGAGAGCGGGTGTTTACATTCATTTCACAGTCGGGAACTCCAACATCCCGACTTCGCTTCGTACTTCAGATCATCTCCATAAAGTAAAGACTTCTTCCTTGGCTTATGTTCATCCCTTTGATATGTCTTTGTGTTAATCGGGCAACTTGTTTTCCCATAATCCTTCTGAAAGAACGAGAAATAGACCAACTAATCGCACGAAACTCATAACCTCAAAACTCCTTTGTAACTAGACGATTTTTCCAAATATTAGATTTTGTGTGAAGGACATGTTTAAAGTTAATAATATAACAATGTAATCCCTTGATAAACATTTTTCTTCTGTTTCTTTGCCCATTTCAAGGGAAAAATGTATTTCCAGCAAATCTGCTTCTTCATCTTCCCAGAATCCCCTTTGGCACTAAATTATTGAAGCAACCAGTACTTGTGGGGGGCGAGAAACACGTTGAATTACAACTACTGTTTTTGGAAAACCACTTTTCTTTCTAGCCTGCACCCAAACACATGAACTCTCCACCTGAAAGAGTTTGCCAATGTGTTGTGAAGCGGAGCGTTGGACCGTTTCCTCACCCTACGCCTCCTTCTTTCGCTCCACTAAATCCTGAGACCCGTAACTTTTACATAAAAGCTCTCTGTTTCCTCTCTGAACTCCACCTTTTTATTCAACCACTGGGTGACTGCTAACCCCAGACTCAAGAAATGAAGGTGAACTCAACAACATCCAATCCAAAACAATCCACAAAGTAGTAGAAAGGAAGAGAAAATAGATACCCATGTATGCTTGGTTATTATGTGTACGAATCAAGTGTCAAAAAGTTCCCAGAGGGGCTTTAGTCATGTTTAGTCTCTTAAAGTTTGTTTTTAATAGATGGCAAACTTTCTTTAAAGGTCTCCTATCATTCTGTTTTTCATCAACATATCACAGGTCTCAGATATATCCAGAGCCTGTCTCTGATTGGCTGAAACACCAAACAGATCATTGCAGCATTACCCATAATCCCCTCTGTTTCAGCCCTGTTTCCAAAGTGCTGATTCTCTGTCTGTTACTTTAGATGAAAATAAGGAGCCCCTCCCCACGCCCCTCTGAGAGACATTTGGTTACAAAGAACACATTAGGCGCGTTCACACCGCAGTACTTTTCCCACAAAGGTTCATCAGAACTCTTTAGTTCTGATGAACTGAGTACAGATCGCGTTCACACCGGAATAAGTCCCTGGGGGAGGATTAGGCA
>NW_011357557.1:0-2832 GCF_000735185.1 Notothenia coriiceps | reverse complement strand
TTCGCAACTTTCCGCATATTTCGCAATTTCACCGCATAAAATCACATAAAAAAGATTTTAGCCCGCATAATCAAGGATTTTTGCCCGCGTTTTTCTGTAGGGTCTATGTAATGTGTAATACCAGACCTGACCCTCACTCACAACTAAAACATACTTGTAAGGGTGTTTTATCCCCAGGATAAACATTTCCAGTGAAATTAAACATATCTAATATCGCAAGTGTTAGATATGTTTAAGAAATCATTGCTCATACACAGGTCTTCCCTGGACATATGCCTACACATATTAAAGCATGTATTCAATAGCACCACCATGTGGTCAGTTGTTAGGTGTTTGACACTTTGTCTAAAATATATTTGCACTATGACTTCGCCAAATCATATTTGGATTTCACTTGCTAGTGAACCACATTTATTTTTTGTTAATTATAAGAGTCAACTGAATGATTTATGATTATCTTTTGTTGTTGCGATTATTGATCATTCTTGGGTGAAAAGAAAATAAGTAACTTAGAATTTCCTTTGAGCAATAATTTAGAATTTGCTGCTTTAACAGGACCTTAGCAGTGAGCTAGTAAGCCGTCTTCTTCAATGGCCGCTCTGTTTGTGTTTCCGGAGTCTGAGCATGTCTTACTTGAGGAGGTTCCCCAGGTTAAACAGAGCTCGGTTATGCTGAGGGTTAGTGGCCAGTGCCTTCCTGTAGTAGCGCTCAGCCTCCTCTGGGTCACGGGTCAGAGTGCCCAGATTGTTCATGGCGCTGGCATGGCGGGGGTATAACCTAAGAGGAGGGGAGGAAACCAAAGACAGCAAAAGAGGAGATTGGAGAAAGGAAATAAACGGGACAGCATATTAAAAAAATAAACTGTCATAAATATTTATTCTGCCAACAAAACAGTTTATCACTGAAAGCATAAAGACTTAATTTTCTTTGGACAGTATATCAATGATGACGGCGTAGTTTCTTTAAAAACTCCTAAAAATACAAGTTACCGTATTCACACTTTTTCAGATACCTTTGGGTTAGAAGCTACGTACGAAGCAGTATGCTGCAGATTAAAACCAATAAAGATGTACATCCATTAGTTAAGTTGTAGCAGGACAGGGGAAAAAGTAAACACAATCCTACAGATTGCCAGAGAAAATGACTGCTCAGAGGAGGGGATTTCTCATTTCTCTAACCGCTTGCTGCTTCCACTCCTCTCTCCTCGGTTCCCCTCCTCGACCCCTCTGCTCGCATCTCTTGTGGGCGGGAGTAAGACACGAGGATAGGAGTCGAGGAGGGGAGTCGAGGAGGGGAATTAGTTAAATGAGAAAGGGCCCAGGGCTGCGGTCGAATTGTCAGTTTAGCATTTTACAACTTATGTGGTAACTTGCCAAAGTGCTTTGTTTTGAACAATCAAAACAAAACACTATAACAATCAAAAGGAGAAATATGAACGTTAGTTTTTTACTGAAATTATCATAACATTTCATAGTGTTTACTCAGCTCAGTCAGCTATGTGGGGTTTCTTAAACTTTTAAAAGATGCTTTAAATGGTAATATACACATTGATAGATGTTAAGGACTAACACGTTTATTTTAAGATCTTTTCATACAATCATACATATTGGGATCATTTGTATTAATGTGGACCGGAGGGTGAGGTTGACGAGCATAAGTTTCACTTCACTTTTTATTTAAATTCCAACCTTGGTCACGAAAAATATTTGTTTCTCTGTTGTTCACATTCATAAAGCATAAAACAACACCATAAGAGCACGGTGCATAGTATCTAGATTGCAGTAGTCCGCTGTTAAGCTGACCATTGAGCGGCCCGACCAAGCAAGGAGGCAGAGGCAGAACGTCCAAATATAACCCGGTGTGGGCATTTATTAAATCATAAACATATGACACAGCCTCAATCTGCTGCCCACGTGAACACAGTCACCAGCCACCACAAGGATCTCACACACACTACCTGCCCACTGACAGGGAAAACAGAGCCTAAATACACACATTAATCAATCAACAAGACACAGGTGAGGGGGGAGGAGACAACACAGGGCACCAGGTGAACACAATCAACCACAATGAAGCTATACAATCCGTAACGGAGGCCGAGATCTATGGGCCCAGAGATCACCTCCGTGACATCCGCCGTTCTTATTATACATCCATGTAGTTCGCTGTATAGAAAACTGTAGTTTCCCCACAGCAACAGACGCACATTTATCACGTCCGCTGGCGCATCATAAATACGTCTGATAGTGTAAGTGCAGTCGGATTCTCAAAGCACCGCAGTCTCTTTTCCTAAGTCTTTTTTAATTATCCTATCCACTATTCCTTAACCCCGTGACGTGTCACACAGAAGTCAAGGAATAGTGGACGATAGGAGCTGATTTTTGGACAATTCGACCGCAACCCAGGCAATTTTTGGGAGCTTTACCACTGAACTCAGGAGCTGTTGGGGCAACACAGTCTCACTCCCTGATGGTCAGGGTGCTTTGGCGTGCAGTTGTGACACTCCGAATCTCCTTCAGCTTCATAAATGGACGCAAAGAGCTTTCAACTGATTGCAATGTATTCCCATCGGCGGCAGTTAAAGGCAATGTGAGCGTCCATTCCCATTGGATAACGGAGAATTTTACACCCGGAAGTAAGTATTCTCCTTACTGAACCCTGTATTCTCTCTAATGTCGATTGATTTTACAGTGATATCTGCATTACTCATCAACTCAAAAACACCAGATTATACCTGTTAAATTGTGTACAATGCCTTTGTGTTTTTCCCCTTCGATTCGGAGAAACAAATAGTTTTTTCTGAGTTTAGGTTGGCCGAAGACACTACACTAC
>NW_011357556.1:0-3577 GCF_000735185.1 Notothenia coriiceps | reverse complement strand
AACCGTCAGAGCCAATGGAATCGAGGGGAACTTCCACATACTCCTTATTTGGTCATGTGTGTGTGTGAGACTGACACATAGCCAAAACCGGAAGCTGCGATAACTCTGGTGGCTACCATTAGCAGCTAACTTTTACTCTCCGATTTTTACATAAAAATTGAATTATGGATTATAAATAATTTTTTCAAATTATATCCACAGAAACATTATCAACCTATGGATTAACCGATTCAGCCAAGTTTTTTCTCGTTTTAATGCCATTGAACAAGTCTTTTGATCAGATTGACAGCTACGGTGAGACGATCTCCCTTAAAAGCTCCGTAAAGGTACGTGTTGTGATGTCTGTGTTTGCTTCCCCTGTCGCGAGTTCGGATCACTCAGTGATGATACTATATACCTAAATAATCTGTGGAACCTCAGCTTTAATCGGATATCTTGTATGTGCAGCTACGATAAGTAATAAGGGTATATTTTATCTTGAGTTCTGTGCCAAAGTGCGTTAGCATTTTTCGCTCAGGGGTCATTTAGATGCTTCTTATGAGACTTGTGTTTTGTTTTGGTAAAAATGGTTTGTATTGTCAGTTAGCTGAGATTCTTCCCGTTTATCTGGTATAACACATTAATAGGTTGTTAAATATTAAGATGCCCTGAGACAGTGAAAAAAAAAAAAGAAGCCCCTGCCGAGGGGGGCTTTGGGGCTTCTTACAATTGTTGATACTATGACACCACTGATATATTGTAATATAAGTTATGCAAGTCATACAATTTGCATATTTTACATTTTTAGGTTATTTAGATTTTGTTTTTATCCTTTATTGCACATTTTAATTTAACTTTGAAATGTTCGTTTCACATGTTTTTCACATTTGATTTAACTAAAGATACTTATATAAATATTTTTTATTTATTCTTTTTTATTTAATCTTTTATTTTATTGTGTAATTTAACTTCTTATGATTATATCAATATTTGTCTTCCTTTATTTTCTTTATTTTCTTTAATTCTAAAATAGAGCATCTGTCACTAACCCCAATTCTCCCTGGGATAAATCAAGTATTCTGATTCTAATTATGATTCCTTTATATTGCTCTCACACTATCGGTCTCTTTTTGTATGCCTTCCGCTCTTATGAATGGGCTGGCCCTCTGGTTAAATGAAAAATCTTATCCTTCATCTCAATGACTTCTAATTATTTCCTAGCTGAGACAATGTTTCCAATTGACATGTGGATCCATCATGGCCGGTTTCTGCTGTGGGTGTCAGCTTTTTCCGAGCATCTGTCAGCATATTGTGATATTCATTTCCCTTCCCAGCATCTACAAACACACATGTACACACATGTCAGCTGACTACTGTCGTTGTCCAAAGAACCTTTAGCTAGCCAGTAGTCTTCAGCTTCTCCAGAGCTTTGTAACATTTTCAACAATTCAAGCAACATTTTGATTCAGTTAAATAGGAAAATGTACCGATCATCGCCTTATGTACAACAACAGAACAATGTGACCTTAGTAAAGAAGAAACCAAGATATTTGTATCAAAAAAGTGTACTCTGCTCAGGGATTTCATTTATAGGAAAACCAATTTTTCATTTAGCATATTCAGGCAGTGGTTTATACCCCAACAATGAAACACATGATCACATTCTAAAAAGCAGAAATAAAATCTGAGCTGACAGAAAATGCTCTGTTTTAGTTTAATACACACAGTTAAGCTCACACACACTATTTAATGAACATATAGGTTCACCTACTGAATTAAAAACAGAACAAATGAACCAAAGAAAGTGAGAACCATAATGCAGATGCAGGCAGTGTCGTATAGGTTCACACTTAAAGTATTAGCCTACAAAATAGTACAGCTTTCAGAGAAGAGATAACATCTGATCCTTTAAATCAAACACTATAGCCTATGTTCTTTTAAAAAAAAATTGTAATCCTGCCTCATCCGCAATTTTAGGAAATGTAACAGTAATCTGATTACTATTTTTTTAGCTGTAAGGTAATACAGTTAATGTTTTTGGTATCCTGTTTACGTAACCCTGTTCCTTTACTCCCCAATTATGCTCAAAAGTGCTTGCTCATATAGACCCAATTCAACTCATCCTGTTTTTCTTCCCCAAATGTTCATATCTTTGATTTGGACTTTTATCTGGATTTCTAGGAATTGATCAGTTATGACTTTTCTTAGAAAACCTTTTTTTTTTACAGAAGTTGGTTTTATTGTGGCTTTAACTACGCTGGCTGACGGGGGCAAATTCGTTACAGTGGCCTAAAACACTTCCATAAGGAGATACAATCAACAGTGATGCACAAAGGGACTGGAAGGCTTCTAGAGGTTGGCTAATCTAGTTAGTCTGTTTCATAGGTGTAAGCAGTGCTTGAATTGGGCCGGTACTCACCGGTACGCAGTACCGGCACTTCTGATTTTTACCCATGTGGTACCGGCACTTCTTACTGAGTACCGGCAAGGTGCCGGTACTCGGTACTCAGCTGCCGGCAATATACGTATATATTGTAAACGCAACGCAGCGCAAATGTGGGTCTGACTGCCTCACAGAGGGTGACTGGCTGTCTACATGACGTGGCCTGCCGACATTGCCACTTTCATACAGATCATACTAATGCCCTCCATTGGTCTCTGTGTGTCATTCAAGCTCGGGAGGGTGTGTGTTGGTGTATGTGTGGCGCGAGCGAGCGAGAAAGCGCGCGCACCGGTTACGTGTATTGTTGTTAGCATCTGGTGCTAGCTAGCTGCGCTAACGGATATAAGGAGCTGTTTCAACAACAAGGTGGAGGGAGAGTCCTTTGCTGTCAGACTGAGAGGCTGATAACTACAGCTCTGGTGAGGTAAATTACTCTCTGAGTCTTTAGATAGTTAACTTAGTTTAAGTTATCTCAGTGGGTCTCAAACGGTTCGGTCAACATTTATGTAAACATATATTTCCATTTGAGGGGGTAGTGATTAGTAAAATATGCATGAATAATACAAACAAAATGTTAACTAGGTGAAAAAAGGTAAGATAAACTTGTTGAGAGCTAAAACTAGTCTTTGCTGTTGCCTCAAAGAGGAGCAGGGGGGAGAGGAGGGAGACAGGAGAGGCCGATTCAGGAGCCCAGACACGCTCACAACTATAAATGAACCAAAAACAAATAAATAAACAAGTTTCAATGTTTTTTCATATTGGATATTGTATGTTATTGGTTATGGCCATGTACTTATGATTTTATGATTATTTAAATGTATACATTTTTGTTTCATATGGGTGTAGTCTCTTTATTTCCCCCTCAAAATGCACCAGATTGATGCATTTAAGTCCAACATTTAAAAAAAAATCTTACCGGGGGAGCATGCCCTCGGACCCCCCTATAGGATTTGAGGCCCGGCCCCACTGTTCCCAAATAGATTTGCAATTTTTTTTAAATAGTAACCCATCTCCATATGTTTCTTTTTGGGTAGTATATTTAAACTAGAGGGCTATCACTTTGTGCAGCAACGCTATTGACAAATAAATCCAGCAAAATGGCACAAAAAACTGGTAGTGGCCTCAGGGACGAGGAGTCATTTAACCAGCCAGTAG
>NW_011357555.1:0-4717 GCF_000735185.1 Notothenia coriiceps | reverse complement strand
GCTGGTAAACATTGCAAAGAGGGATTTGTATTCATTAATAATATTCGTAAACGTAACCATGTTGTAGCCTGAGAAAGGCTAAACTATATAAAAGAATACATTTATTAACTACATTATCTCATTTAGCTGTAGCTTTTATAAACAAATAAAAGACGACTTGAACAGTCGTTGAACCAGGGACCTGCGGTTGAGAGTCGTCTGCTTTCGAGCTGAGCCACAGCCTACACACTGGATCTACCTGAAGATACTGGATACTATTTATTCCTGTATTTATTCATGTTTTCATTCCTACATTTTTTCATGCTTTTATTTATTTATACTTATGACATGTTCCGACCTCTATATAAGTGAGGGTCTGAGCTCTCTTAATTCCATCGTGTCACCGGGCCCGGGTACAGGAGGGGTAATATGGTTCTTATTATAAATCCATGGGTATGAGCGTTGTGGTTCAATCGATCTGAAGCACTTTCTGAAGCAGTCACGTGGTATTGAGGGGCAGCGAGGCTTCGTTTGTCATCGGTGACGTCACTGGCCCAAAACGATACAAGCCTCGATACAAGGTTTACAAAAAGCTTCAGGGATTACTCGACAGACGCTCCGAAGCCTCGGCGCAATACGTAACATCACTAGATCTAAGTACTTCTCCAACCTCTGGTAAGACTTCCTGTCGATGATTATTTGGAAAAACATACCCGGAAACGTTTTCTATGTTGTGATTGGACTGACGCTAGCTGCGTCATTTACGCGCCTAGGTGACCTCAGCACATGCGCCGCTATGTTTTGAAAACCAGGACAGCCAAAGCCTCTCACTCATGCTCTCAATGCATTCTACAGCAATACATGTGCATACAATGATATACTTCATGATGCATCTAATGTAACAGAAAGGTAAAGGATGCCAAAGTCTCTGAAGAAGTCCTGCAGCGCTCAGACCTCCATCAGCAGATACTTCGGAGGTCTGAGCAGCAGCACTGTGCCTCAGTGTGGGACTAACAAGAATCCTGCCGAGCAGCAGCTCTCAAGGGGCAAGGTGAGGTTTGCTTTATTGAACGCATGCTTGGGTCAGATAAAAGTAACTTAAATATGATTAGTGACCTAAAACCGTTTGTCCTGCAGAAGAAACTGTCCCCTGGTGATGGTTTTGGATTGCCAACAAAACGAGCCAAACTTTCTCTACAAGACCTGCCGGTGGAGGATTTAGACTGTGAGCCTTCCTCCTTTCAGAGCAATACAAGTGAGTGTGTGCACCGCAAACCAAAAATCCTCACATTAACCCTACACATGTCACTATCAGCCAAACCCATTCCAGGCAGTTAAACCCTCCTGTTTATGGGAGAGGTTTGGAATTGACATGAGATAGAGCTGCTCATCATGTTTAAACCAACAAGTTAAAGATCCCTATTATACTGTTTTTCATCAATATGTTATAGGTCTCAGATATATACAAAACATGTCTCTGAAGTGTTTGGCTCCAAATACCAAACAGATCATGCATTGCAGCATCCCATAAACCCCTCTGTTTCAGCCCTGTTTCCAAAGTGCTGATTCTCTGTCTGTTACTTTAGATGAGAATAAGGAGCCACGCCCCTCTGAGAGGTATTTGGTTAAAAAGAACACAATGGTGCTCTAGGAGGAGATTCAGGTGATAAGGTGGGGGGCTACCTTGGTTGGTGATTGGCTAATGGTTACACAAGCCAAAAACAATCCGTTATTACATGCATGAAGTGGCCAACATCTGATCAGCTACATTTGTCAGCACAGGTTTTATATAATAGATCCAACGCAAAAGGAGAAGCCAAATCTTTTTTCCTGAAACTTTCAGAATCTCTTTACACAGAGGGGACACATGTTTATGTATAAAAGACATGGAGAAGTGGAGTTTGGATAATAGGTGACCTTTAAATCGTTTTGACTAATATGCGTTGATTTGTATGACGAACTTGATTAATGGCAGCAAATCCTGTGCATCCAGGTAATAATGTATGAATAGGAAAACAAATATTTACGTTTGTGACGTTCTTTTATGGATTAATACTCTTTATAGTCATATTTCATCTGTGTTTCTTGACACTCTAGAGACACCGATCATATCAAGCAAAGGAGCAGCAGGCCTTTGCTCCTCCACTTTGGAGAAGCTGAAAGGCTTCACCTGCTCGACTGAGGCCGGTGATGGTGCTAGCAGTAAAATCTGTGACGGAGGAAGCAGTATCCGGCCTCCTCAGGATGTTGCTGCACAACACAGCAATACAAATAAACTTCATCAGCCGGGAGAGGAGGATGAGGAGGAAGGGGATGTTGAAGAAAAAGGGGGTTCAAGGTTTGCTGCTTCAAAACAGGTAAACTCTAAGTAAATCGTCTGTGTTTATACCGGCATTTAAAAATATTTAGCAATATTTTATTCTTTGCCTGAGCCATATCTTGACATAGAGGACACAACAACCTCTAAAAAAGGTAAGGTAAGAATGTGTTTTCATGACAAACACTCACATCATGATAGAGCTCTTTGATCAATGGATTGTGGAAAAGAACATCATCATAATTTCTCTCTGTTAAACACGTTTTCCCGGCAGACAGGAGAAGGCTTAGCTTTCCTTCAGATAACAAACCAACACAAATGTTTGAGCTGTGAAGAGTTTCTTCATTCTGCTCAGATCTCTTTAAAAACATTATGACACTCAATCACCTTTAATTTCATTATTCTATATTCTTTACGGAGTGAAAGGTATTGCAATTAAAACAACAATAGCACTAAAGTGATAGATCAGCCTAGCCAATACATGGGCTGATACGAACTGAATGCAGATAAATCAGTTTAATGTATTCTACACCTGTAAAGTTTTGTCATGCCAAATCGGGCCATGAGCGTAAAGTGGGGGTCAATTAGAGACACATAGACTCACAAAGTAAAAGCAATACCAGCATTGCTTCTGCCGCTGGTATCGAAAAGTTCCTCTACAGAAACGGCAACAATATGCTTGAAGTCAATTAGGATCAATGTTTTCATACTGTGGACATTTCTGTCATATAACACATTTTAGGGATCTTTGTTATAATTGTTTGGTTCTAGTATTTTATCACTCAGGGGACGTTAAGTACATTTTTTCTCACATATCAGTTGGAAATAAAGAACTACATTCTTTGTGTGGGGAACTGTTTCTACTAAAATGATTTCTATGTCGTCTTTTCTATTGCAGGCGTTCCACTTTTCTCAGTTTGCCAATTCAGGAGGAGGGGGAGGGGGAGTAAGGTTTGCAGATCTGAGTCCCCCCTCAGACTCGAACGCCCCCTCAAAGCGCTCAAAGAAAGTGTTCACCCCCCTGGAGCAGCAGGTGATCCAGCTGAAACAGCAGCACCCGGACGCGTTGTTGGCTGTGGAGTGTGGATACAAGTACAGGTTCTTTGGAGAGGATGCAGTGGTGAGAACTGCATCTGTGTTATTATGTGGGTGCAAGGTTTAAGATATGCCTGAATACATTTTTCTAGAACATTCGAAACATTAACTAACATTATAAAAAGAATGTGAAAAAAAGTACAGTGCTGAAGTTATGTCAAAGACATCTAATGTATCTTTTTGCAGAGATATCTACTGCAATTAGCATGCTAATCAGCTAGCCCCAGCCCTTCCTTTCTTGTAATACCACTTGTTCCTCTATAGGCAATATTGAGTTGCTGTAGTGTCAGTCTCAAACATATACAAATATCTCACTGTGTGAAAGTCATGTTTCATGTGGTAGATATTTGTTTCAATGCAGGTTATAGGATATTTCCAGGTAATGGTAATTGTCGGAATAATTTCGCCCTACATGTTTACCTTTTGACCTCTGACTTAGCTGACCAACCTTGAGCAGCCGTTATCTCCCATAAGGAGGGGCTGCTCTAGCAAGTTGTTGTTGTTACCAGTTTATGACCGGGCAACTCTCTGTCAGAGATAGTTATTGTTGTGGGAGACCTGGAACACAGGGGTCATCGGGGTGTAGATGACCCCGAGCCATAAGCGACAACAAATGTGATTCAGTTTCCTCATCTGTTTAGTCTATCTATTGAAGAATGTTGTCATTACACTCAGAACTAGTTAAAACCTGGAGCTACAGGAGGGTTCTTCAGAATTGATTGTGGCATCTCAACCTTGGGGCCAAACCGCGGCCTGTGACATGTCTTTTGAATTCTCCGGCTGAAGCTCCAAATAAACCGTCAGTGTTTGCCATCAAAGCTCCAGCTCTCCTCGTGTCTGATGAGCGAACATCTATAGACCTCAGCGTGCTCTACTCCAAACTCATTGCAGAAGTAAGAGCAGCAAATCTTCACTTTTGAGAAATTGGAGCTGTGAAATGTATTTTGCAAAAATGACTTTTCTGTCAACACATTCACTGTTTTAGATGGACTTAAATATATTGTTGGTTAATTTAATCAAGATGTGTTTTTTTATATTATCTTTTGTGTGTACAAATCTGAATCTATGCAGCAAAGGAAGCTGTAAAATGTATGTTGTGAAATAAAAGTACACTATTTCCCTTTGAATGGTAGCGGAGTAAAAGTATAAAGAAAATACTTAAGTAAATTCCAAGCACTTCAAATTCCTACTTAAGTACTGTACGTGAGTAAACATACACTGTAAAATATTACCATGATTTCAAAATATTTAGCTGTAATATTTTACAATAAATTACTGTTTTACCACTTTACAGTCTTTACCTGTAATGTTCACAATATAATGCTG
>NW_011357554.1:0-1680 GCF_000735185.1 Notothenia coriiceps | reverse complement strand
TGTGTGTGTGTGTGTGTGTGTGTGTGTGTCATATGTTTGTAAATGATTTTGGTTTCAGTTGTGTGTGAGAGAGTGCTTCACATGTGAACGGTATTTCTGAATAATGGCCACTCATAGATATCTCTGGTAAACACAAGGATTTAAAGTGGTGTTTGTGTGATTCTTTGTGAATAATCTGTTGATTTAATCGATTAGTCATCACATTTCTATGAGTGTTAGTTGAATAAGATTTTATTGTGTCAAGAACAGCCCCTAATTGTTACAAATGTAATGTGCAAAGTAAACCAGGTTGAGACTTAATGTCATGTTTTATACTGGTCAAATTTGAACAATGAATGTGTAATTAAAATGTCAATGTGTACAATTGCTTTATGTTTTATTAGAAGTATTGACCTCAGGTAAAGCACTCCTAGAGTAAAGGGTAAATACATTTAAAAAAATAAGTAAATGTAACTATATTTATATAATTAATAGACCAGTTTTAACTAAATGTAGTTAAGAAAATTGAGTACATTTCACACATTTGTTTTGTTAAATAATAGTCTCCTTTTCAGTTACATTTACCTAGCATTTAAGTGATATCTACAAATATTTTTTAGTGGTTTTGACTTAGGGTTACTATTCCATTGATTTTAATTATATTTACTAAATTTTTTTATGTTATGGTACTAAATGTAGTTATTTAGACCTACTTGATTTTTTGTACTTACATTTACTCAATTCATAAGGTACATTTAAATGATTTCACAGCTTTAAGATTTACTCAATATTTTTAAGTGTAAATTTGTTTCACCAATAAAATTGAGTACATCATCGTTTTAGTTTTTTAGAGTGTATGGTGCGGAAGAATCATAGTTCACACACACTTCTACTTTATTCACACTAACTATTTGTGAGAACTCTAACAAACTCCTCTGTCTCGGTCTGTGTTCTTAATTCATCCATTATTTAATGTCAGATTGTGGCTCATTAGCTCAGGTTCCACGCCACACAGTGGCTCTGTGTTAGCTGTCTGACACAGAGGGTGTGTAAAGGGCAGACAGCTTACTGTCACAACGTGCCCATTAAAACATCAGACTCTCAGCTTCTGTTTTGGGTGTCTCTGTTGCTTGTGTAAAAGAAAAAGAAAAATGTAAACTGTGCATGCAACTCTTTTGATATCCCCGAAATAAATCCGAAATAAATCAGCATAGGCTATGTGTAAATGATTGGTAAAAAGCTGTAATGAATTTGTCGAAAAAATAAGTTCCAAGAAATTCGTTTTTTTTGTTAAGATAGCAACCCATAGGTTGCAGTCCCCTAGTGAGCTGCTTGCTGTGACAATCTGGTATTGTGCTTTTACATCTAATGCTAACTAGATCCTATTTTTGGTAAACAAAAAAATAGAACCAACACATCACTGAGGATGCAGAAGCTTCCAATGACATAGAGGGGGTTTGGAAATAACACCAACAAGAAGGACATGAAACGTGAATCAGTGCTAGGAAATAATGCAAGAGAGACAAAGCTAGTTAGCCAAACTTGCTAAGCTTCCACTTTCTGAATGGAATATGAGTATTGCCAAAAAGTTATGATGCAAAAAAACGGTTGTTTATGTTGCTTTAAAGGTCCTATTTATTGGCCATTTCTACTGATCATGATTCCATTGTTGAGGTATACTAGAATAGATTTATATTGTTC
>NW_011357553.1:0-6168 GCF_000735185.1 Notothenia coriiceps | reverse complement strand
ATTATTTGGAGTCTCTAATTTCTCCTTCTCCAGCTCAATTTTTTCGTGTTCCGCTCTCAATTTGACGGTCTCCACCTCCACACGAACAATTTCTTTCTCCGTCAGTTCCCGCTGTAGCTCTGACAAATCCTTCTTTCTCTTTCGGGGTGTGGCCATTTGGGATTCCCCTCGAGTCATCGCTGACGCTGTGGGTGAGGGACTTCCCTCTTCTCTGCGGTCTTCTGAGTCTGTAAAATGGCAAGTTACTGTCAGTTACTGTCAGTTGTTGTCAGTTGCTATCAACTGCCGCGATTGCTAATTGTTATCTTGCTAGCCGTGACGTCTCACAGGGGTAATGTTTATATAGATAATGTAGGGTGATGTTACTCTATTAATGACTTACCACTGGTGACAGCTGACACGTCTGCGTCAACCTCTTCAAATGTTGAGGTTGACGGCTCTGAGCTGTCGTTCCCATCCAACCGGTGAAGTGGGGGAATCTTTCCAAAATAGCTATAATGATTTCGCTGTATGGAGAGGTTTTTGGAGCAGGGCCTCCGCCGGTCGGAGGATTTTTGAGAACCGATGCATCCTTTTTGGCTCTGGATAGTAGGTCCTTCCACTTTTTCCTACACTCTTCCACCGTCCGTATCCCTCCATCACCCAAGTCATTTATTGCACCAGTGATTGACTTCCAGGCTGCGAGTTTGTGTTTGTTTGTCATGGATGGTATTATTACATTTGGCAGTTAGCGAGTTTTTATGCTCTGCATATATTTCAATTAATGTTCTAATCTCTCTATCAGTAAAATTGGTTGTTCTCTTCTTTCCGTTATCCATATTCGTTATCCAAGTCTTAGTTTGTTCTGAATGGAGGAGTTTGAGTGTTAAATTATATAGACGTGTGTTGCTTGGCAACAATTACTGTTTTGCGTGTATTCACGTGGACGCGCATCTTAAGACCAGGCGCAGCTACGCCCGAGACTAGTCAGGCTTGGTGCACTCGGTGTAAATTCGAATCACTAAGTCGGACGTAGCTAAGCCGGACGTTAGAGTTAAGCCCTACTTTTTTACGCCCAGCTGGTGCACTCCACTCCAGGGAGATGTAAGGGTTCATTAGGGACAAATGGGTTTGGAGCTGAGAGGTAGACGTCCTGATACATTGTTGGCTTTGTCTTCTGTTTATTGCTGTCGTAAGATTTATAAAAAAAAGAGAACACAATAATCCTAAAACCATTTTTAGCTGTTACAATTCCCAATCATTAAGGTCAAGGCTTCGTATGTCTTTGCTAGTTTTCACACTTACCACAGCTGCTAATGTTCATAACCTGCAGCACTTTTATCTTCAAGCCGTCATCACATTCTAACTGTTGGCTGCTCAGCCCCGCCTCCCCTCTCTGTTGCCATAGCTGCAGCCAGCGAATCTCACAGCCGCAAGTAAACACCACCTCCTCTAAATGCCTGGAGAGGAAAAGACAGAAATAATTGGCGGTGTTAGAATATGTGACATATTCCTCTTTAAAATGCTCAGTAGAGCAACAAAGCAATCCAAGAAATTACAAATTACAGCACTTCATTAAACGCTCACACGTATACACAAACACAATCGTGGGATTATTGGAAGCTTCACAGATTGGTGATTATGTTACACCTAAGTGGAATATTCTTTATCAAAAGGTTAAATTATTTATAATTTGTCATAATTCAGCTTGCATTTGAGATGGTGTTTCGCTTCTGAGAGGAGAAAATGCTTATTATAAAGTTAAATGACAATCCCATTCAAATTAGGAACAGTGAAACACTACTTGAATGTGTATTTTCAGAACAGTTGTTTTTTGGTCTCACCACTTACCGTAACTGCCTTCCATAAGTGTAATACAGTTTCAGAGGCCCTATTATGCTAATGTTCATCGTATATATACATACTGCCCGTGCTGCAGCACCTCTTTTCACCCTATGTCTGAAACCAGAGCCCAGTCTGCTGATTGGTTAGCTGGCCGGCTCTGTTGTGATTGGTCAACCGCTTAGAGATGTCCCGGGCCTTAGCCTATCATGTACAATGTGTTGGAGCGTAAATAGTGGTGCAAGTCTTCTATAGTGATGTTGTTACTATGTTACAGAAGTAAACAAAGGAGTCCAATGGAGGCATTTCAGTCAGGGTGGGGGAGCGTGTGGGAGAGAAACTCCCTCTGGAGGGATATTTGAGAGTTTAGCTTTATATAGAGTCATTTGCTACTTAATTGTACCTCTTTTACAGTAAACTTGTCTAAAAGTCAATGTATATACAGTATATATATATATATATAGCCCATTGGGCTTTACAGTTTGTACAGAATACGAGTACGACACCCTCTGTCCTTTGAACCTCACATCGGACAAGGTAAAAAATTCTAAAGAAACCCCACAGCTAACGGGAAAAAATGGGAGGAACCTCAGGGAGAGCAACAGAGGAGGATCCCTCTCCCAGGACGGACAGATGTGGAACAGGTGTCGTGTGTAAATTCAAAAGATAATACAGTACATTGTCCACATAGTCAGTCCAAATGCTAGAAAAATCATGTGAAAAAGATGAAGATGGATCCAGTTTGAGCTAAACAATCATCTGGGTGCCATCAAAGAATAACATGATCGATAACAGCTTATCGTTTTTTGTTACTGACCAATCAGATAAAGATACCAATTTAGAACTGGTTCTCGATACCCATCCCTATTTGTCATGATCTCATGTTTTGTGGTTCTGTTTTCAGTTTTCTTCTTCTATGTCTTGCCTGTGTTTATTTCCTGTCTTTGTGTGGAACCTGTTTTGTTTCTCTTTATAGCAGAGTTGCACAGGGTGTGGGGGACACAGGGTGTGGGGGACACAGGGTGTGGGGGACACATGGTCTGGGGGACACAGGGTGAGGTGGACACATGGTTTGGGGGACACAGGGTGTGGGGGACACAGGGTGAGGTGGACACAGGGTGTGGGGGACACATGGTGTGGGGGACACAGGCTGAGGTGGACACATGGTGTCACCCCTATTTGGAAGCGAAGCAGGATACCCAGACTTTGAGCAGGTTCTCTTTAAGGTCAGGCAAACACTGGTTTCTTTTAACCATGGCCACAAAGGTTACTGTTGGTAAAAGACATGGCAAAAACAAACTCCACCGTCAAAGTCAGACACTTTGATGACTCACCCAGGCACCTAAATCCTCCATTAAAGCACAGCGAAACCCAAAGGTATCATTATTCTGGATTCTGACTGCTGGTATTGATTTTGTGTTAAGCTCTGCAGTTCTCTGGAACAAACACCATTCTGACCTGTGATCTGTCTTCAGATGTATTCTCATCTGTTCTATTTTTAATATCTTTTGGAGGATGGATGTTTTTCTTCTAGTTCTCTTGTTTTTCATTCATGTTCGCATTTCATGTATTGATTTATTTTTGAACATGCATTTGTGTTGTTAAGGACTCAACAATGCAATAGCTGTATTTTTCAGCTTAAAGCATTGAGTGATTTGGTTTCTAAATACAAAACTTTTTTCCAGATGGTCAACTTTATGATAGGTAATGATGCCAAGGTAGGGACGCTGACACCAGCTTGATCAGCCTCGGTTAGATTTTGGAAGGCAACACCTGCTCCATTATTTCTCTTCTGCCTCCAGCACCTCTCATTATACTCTCACATTCTTTCTCCAGTCTAAAGTCCACAGACATCAGCATATGGAAAAAATGATCATTGAGTTGGGCCCCCTGAACAAAAACACACCTGTATGCTATCATGGCTCCAAATCAGTGGGACGAGCTCCCTATTGATGTCAGGACAGCTGAAAATACAGATAATTCAGCACAGGATAAAAACACACCTGTTTCAACTGTACCAATAAAATAAATAATTACTTAAATGAAACTCTCTACTTAGAAAGGTTTAGCTTATTTCAAGCCAATGCAGCTGTACTTAAAATGGTTTGGCTTCTTGAAAGCGATTTTGTTATTGTACGTCCCTTTGGAAAAAAGCATCAGTTAAATTAAATGTTATAAAATGTGCATTAAATGGGACATCCTCACTCATTATGCAACATTATGAAACTACAGTTTAATTTAAATGAATTCGAAGTGAAATAGTATGGATCTCTGTAGGTTGATCTCCTGCCCGCTGTTACATGTATGTTTGATTGAGTTTTCATGGCTTTTGTGGCTACAGCGGTCAAACAGGGAAATATAGGATTATTATTGAGATGAAGCCACATGCTGTGCAGTTACTATGGTCAAGAGCACCTTTACCTTTTGCTGCTTCATCTTTGCACAAAATACAGAAATCCAACCGCAGCCTCACAGACCAAGAAACAAATTACAGTCAACGCCTGCACACACCACCAATTAAGATAGCCTATTTAATTATTTCCAATGAGGTAAGGAGGTTCAGTCATTTGGGAGAAGTAAATGACTTTTAACCTAACCCTTAGTGCATCGAAAAGATGTATGTAATTGACAAATAGCAAGCAATCTACAAAGTTCTAGCTTTGAGAGAGAGGATGCAGTATACGCTACCGTAGCTTATCAGTTTAGAGCTAATCAGATTAGCAATTTAAAAGCGAATTCACTTTTAATTTCACTCTGCTGTAAAATCCAATAAAACAGCGAGAGAGGATTTCAGATTGAAACCTTCTGTATTTACTTTGAGTTAGAGTTAAGACCACTGCTTGCCATTATTTCTCTTCAATTTTATATTTATGGTAAGCACTTAAGGCTAACGACGACTATTGTTTGCACCAGAGACTGCAGCAAGTGTGGGAAACATTGGTAGAAAGCACCTGGTTAAAAAGTTTAGAAATACATCTAATTTATCAGTCATTTTCATAATAACTTGCACTCCAAAGCATTCCTCCTCAGAAATGTAAATTCATCCATTTCAGGTATGATTCCTGCATAGTCTATGTGTCTATCTACGCCGGGATCCTGAGTCGTGGCTGATCCTGTTGCTGTGGTCCTGGATCATAAGTCCTGGATGGATATCCTCGTGGATTCAGCTTCTTATTATAGACACATGCATTTCCAAACATTTGGTTTACCTATGTTGCAAATGTATTATCTTTTCAATTTACACACGGCATCCATTGCACGTCTGTCCGTCTTGGGAGAGGGATCCCTCCTCTGTTGCTCTCCCTGAGGTTTCTCCCATTTTCCCCTTTAAACTGTGGGTTTTCTCCGGAAGTTTTTCCTTGTACAATGTGAGGGTCTAAGGACAGAGGGTGTCGTATTGCCATACTGATATTCTGTACAAACTGTGAAGTCCACTGAGACAAATGAACATTTGTGATATTGGGCTATATAAATAAACATTGATTGATTGATTGATAGTCACATACATCATTTGCGGACAGCTTTTCCTCTATAATGTGTCATTCTATGATTCATGAAGGTGTGAAGGACGGACAGAAGGGATGAAAGGGAGGAAGGTGTTCTTTTTCTTTCAGTGAGCCATGTAGTTACACTGGAGTTGATTGTGCGGTTGACAGTGGAGAGATTGACTAACAACAGTGTTTGCTGGTTGACTGAGAACAGCTGTAGGTGAAGGACAATTTCATCACCATCTACACAGATACACACATGCAGTTACACACACCAATGATGCAACACAAAATATGTTTTTATCAGTGTTCAATATAACTGAAAGAATACTGTACATCATTTAAATAATCAAAAAAAGGTACAGTATACACCCTTGGAAATTTCCTTTACCTTCAATCAATTGGTCTTCTGATCATTTAGTTATTGTATGTTTTCCCAATTTTCTCAACTAGCTATCTAGTTTGATTGTAAACTAACTAGCTATAAGCTAATCCTTTCAATGCTTAATCCTTCCCTTTCTTCATCCCTCCCTCCCTACATATTTTCCCCTCTCCATCCATTCATCCCTACAGTCCTTTGTCCAATAACGGTCCGGGTGCTCGTATTCAGAACAGGCAGCTTGATTGTAAACTACCTTAAAGCTAGCTAGCTTCAAGTTACATTGTCAGCTAAATACTTTGAAGTTTATGCTTAGATTACCTTAGTACACACACACACACACACACACACACACACACACACACACACACACACACACACACACACACACACACACACACACACACACACACACACACACACTACTACGTTCGTACGTTACGTCTACGACACGACGACGACGACGGACGACGACGACGA
>NW_011357552.1:0-1560 GCF_000735185.1 Notothenia coriiceps | reverse complement strand
GGGGTGGTTCTGCAGGGGAGGTTCTGCAGGGAGGCTCTGCAGGGGAGGTTCTGCAGGGAGGTTCTGCAGGGAGGCTCTGCAGGGGAGGTTCTGCAGGGTCCTTGATGAGTCCTTGATGAGTCCTTGATGAATCCTTGATGAGTCCTTGATGGATCCTTGATGAGTCCTTGATGGATCCATGATGAATAGATGAACCTCCCCTGCAGAACCTCCCCTGCAGAACCTCCCCCTGCAGAACCTCCACCTGCAGAACCTCCCCCTGCAGAACCTCCCTGCAGAACCTCCCCTGCAGAGCCTCCCTGCAGAACCTCCCCTGCAGAACCTCCCCTGCAGAACCTCCCCTGCAGAACCTCCCTGCAGAACCTCCCTGCAGAACCTCCCCTGCAGAACCTCCCTGCAGAACCTCCCCTGCAGAACCACCCTGCAGAACCTCCCCTGCAGAACCTCCCCTGCAGAACCTCCCTGCAGACTGTTTCCACTGGAGCACACTTCAGTGAACGAGTTTCTTCAGAGCGCCTCATCGTCTGAGATCTCGTGGATGATCTGGAACTGCTTTAAAGGCGTGACTTTTGAAAGACTTTGTTGAGAACGTTCAGTGTCTCAGCAGGGGTCCTCTGGAGCAGGTCCAGGTGAGTCTACCTGAGTCTCTGTCCATGGGGACATGAGGGACGTTTCACAGGTACAGGACATTTCTAATTAACTCTAATTCTTTATCTCTCTTTTATCACCATCTCATGTTGGACTTAAACTCCCATTTTACATTTACATTCTAATATAATGTTTAATAATCCATTCCTTGCACAATTCATGTCTAGCATATCCTGCTTTATATTGTGTTACTGTCATCTTGTATTTCCACATGTATATGTTCTACTCTTTTAATGCTATGTTATTTCTATTTGAGATGTTTACATTTTGGATTGTTTATTTCCAGTCTTTGAATTCCTCTGATGTCCAATGCCTTGTGTTTTTATGCTGCTGCGATATTCTAACTATGTTTCCTGTGTCATTGTGTTCTGGGAGGAGCCTGTGCCCTCTGATGTTCATTCATATAACTATACTGTAGTTATATACGAATGACAGTAACAGATCTGAAGCCACTTCTTTCTGCTGCATATTATGGGATGTCCCCACAGACCTGAGACAGTATAATCGTCTCAATGGGAACCAATTAGTGACACACCATCTAATCCCATTACCCCCCCCCCAGGTAATAATCCTGCAGGTTGGGATTACGTTTAAATGGATCCAATTGTGTGTTTTTGGTTCATGAATAACAAAGTGTTGGAGGTGATTTATTAAACATGAAAGCTCTCGATGAAATTTAGAAACTGGAAGTGTTTCTGCTTTTCAAACGATGCCTGCTAATGAGGGGGGGGGTCAAAGAGGGATTAAGAGAAAGAGTTTTGTGAATCCCCCCGTTAGACAGAAGAAAGGTGAAAGACATCTATCTCTCTGGGAATAACTGGAGCCTTCATCACACACACACACACACACACACACACACACACACACACACACACACACACACACACACACACACACACACACACACACACA
>NW_011357551.1:0-2344 GCF_000735185.1 Notothenia coriiceps | reverse complement strand
ATCCTGTTTAAACCACGTCAAGGATTATTTCTGAAACAGTATGGAGCTCAAATGCTTTTTCTCTTGTGGGTTTATCACAAGGTGAGTTCCTTTTTTTATTTCCTGCTTTTTAAAAACACATGTGCTCTCCAGTACAGGTTAGCTCTGAGTGTTAGCGAGGCTTGCTAATGTAAAAAAAGACGTCCAAAACACGTCAGGCATTGTTTCTGATAGCAACTTTCTGTGGGTCCGCTAGGGCTGCTCGATTATGGCAAAAATCATAACCTCGATTATTTGGGTCAATAATTGTAATTGCGATTATTAAATGCGATTATTCATTGACTTTGAGAACATCCAGTTATTGGAGAAAAAAAATGTGAACAGTATGTTTTTAACAGTTGATTACCCTGAACTTTAAGTATAATTCAACAGAAAAACCAAAAAAAAGAAAGAAGTTATTTAAAAAAAAAAGTAATAATAATAAAAAAAGAATCGTTTTATTTCGATTACGTTGTTTTCATAATCGTTGCAAGCCATAATAGTAATCGCGATTAAAATACGATTAATTGAGCAGCCCTAGGGTCCGCCGACCTCACCTCAGATGGACACGTCCGATCGGAAGGAAATCTGTATCCGCTCGTTGTACACCCGTTTTAAAAAGATATGGGTACGGAGGAAAAGAGAGGGTTTTATTTTCTGCCGCTGCGTGAGTTCCCCGACACACCGGGGACACATATTTATATATAAAAGACATCAAAAAGTCCATTTTGCATGATAGGTCCCCTTTAAACTAAGAAATGTGACCCCCCTGAGTCTTTACCGTGCTTTCTCCTGCACTCCGACTATCTCCACCTCGCTGTCGGAGGAGGCAATGTGAATCTGGCCCTTGTGGTGTAGAGAACTTCCCTTGTGCGACAGCTCTGCCTCCACGTGGCCTGAAACAAACAAGAGGACACAGTCACACTTTGTGAGGAGGGGCCGAGCGCTTCAGGCCTTTGACACGCACACAACAATGATGAATCCGACACTGTGTTTGAACAGTAGAGAGAAACAATGGACAGAACATTAATTGTGGACTTTTATATTCATGTCACAAAAGGTCAATTATTTTGTCTTGAAGCAAGGCAGCGCCCAAAGCACATAGAAGTATTTAAAAGCAGCTGGGAGATTAATAAGATCATTTCACCGCCTCGCACCCTGCCGTCACTGAGAGCAGTGGAAATATTCAGTTTGGATTCAGGGGTTAGTAACTGACCTGAGAGAGAGCACAGGGCTCTTATACACCCAGAGTGTGTTTTTAGCTCATGCTTTATCACCGAGGGCCGCACTGTGTCCACACTCATACTCTCCTGGTTAGAATCAGTGTCTGAAATATCATAGTGACCCACTATCGGAAGCCCGTCTGCAGAAAACAAAGAGAACACTTTATTATTCAAATCATGCTTTTGTAGTGCAGCTCTGCGTGGAACAGAGACTTTAGTCTGTAGTGCAGCACATACACAAGGAAACAAGACTATCTTCCCAAATGCAGTCAAATTTATAGAAATATAATTTATTATTGGTATATTTTAAATTGATAGTACGAGTTCGGCTGTAAAATATGAAAAACATTTATATTTTTAGAGTAGAGATGCATCAGTCAGTCTTATGTGTTTTTTAATTTACATAAACGCATGCCAATTCAAACCAAGTACTTTCCCAGCACTTTGTTCCCAGCACTTAGTTCCCCCATGGAACTAAAGAGCAGATCGCGTTCACACCGGAATAAGTCCCTGAGGAAGGATTAGGCAAATGAAGCCGCTGACGTCACTTCTTCTTCTTCTGCTTTGGGTTTACTGGCAGGCCGCAAACAACTTCACGGCGTATACTGCCACCCGGAGTCCCCGGCCGGAAGTCCCCGGAGTTGGGGACTGGCTTCAGTAGAAGCTGCCGGAAGTCCCCGGTGTTGGGGACTGGCTTCAGTAGAAGCTGCTGGGACTCCCAGCAGCTTCTACTGAAGCCTTCCGAGTAAATCGCCAGAACGCCGACACCTCCTCATCTCCACCGCTCCCATGTTTTTTGTTGTGTTGCCATAAGTTAGTCTCTCTGCGTTGGTGCGTGGGGCTAATGCTAATAATGCTAATGCCATGAAAAAAAATGGCGGCTTCACAAATCTTTTCAGTTTTACGGGGCGTGGTTTGCAATTCGTCCAGCCAATCAGAAATTGGTACTTTTTCCTCCCCAGGATAGTCCCACCTCTCTAGCAGGCACTAAAAATGGGGGGAAAAGTTCTCATGAACAAAGTTCTCTTTTTGGTGTGAACGCAAAATCCCAGGAACTATCGGGACTAAACGGGAAAAGTACTCCGGTGTGAAAGCGCCTCTTA
>NW_011357550.1:8924-15745 GCF_000735185.1 Notothenia coriiceps | reverse complement strand
AGTCCGACTGGTGCTGCGTCATTGCGTCATCGTTTGCGTCATGACGTGCCTGCTTCATAAAGCCGAACCCCGCGGAAACCCCTCACAGCTGAAACCGACAACAACAACAATGGCCGATTGTACTCCAGCTTCCTCTGTACCTCTTCGGAAGACCAGATTCCCAGTAGATAGCTTGTCTCTTCAGTGGACCACTGCTGCTTGTTAAGTTTCTCCATCGTTGTGTACAAACTGGATAAAACGCCGGCTTTTTGTTGTTGTTCAGGAGTTGATCCCGCCCCTGCCCCTTACTCGACGTAAGCGTGACGTATGTGGTGCTTTTGCTCTGGCCGGACAATTTTTTGGTGCTCGAAATGAACCGGATTCCGGAGCTCAGAGGCTGCTCTGCTGCGGTGTGAACAGGAAAACCCGGTGCTTTTCAAGCTCCAGCTCCGAACCGGCCCTGAAACACCGTTGGTGTGAATAAGGTAAGAGAGTCCTTTACCTCACCTGAAATGTAGTTATCAGTCTCTCAGCATGACAGGAGAGGACTCTGCTCCACCTTGTTGACAGCTCATTATGTCCGTTAGCACCGCTAGCTAGCACCAGATGCTAACAACAACAATACACGTAACCGGTGCGGGCGCTTTCTCTCTCGCTCGCTCGCGCCACACATACACACCCTCCCGAGCTTGAATGACACACAGAGACCAATCGAGGGCATTGTGTATGATCTGTTTGAAAGTGGCCATGTCGGCAGGCCACATCATGTAGACAGCCAGTCACCCTCTGTGAGGCAGAGTCAGAGCCACATTTGCGCAGCATTGCGTTCACAATACATACATAAAAAAGGCCTCAGGCCAGCAGGCCACTTAACAGGCCAGGCCATCGGGAAACCTCCCGGTCCTCCCGATGGCCAGTCCGGGCCTGGTTGACGCTAACTGTACATGGACGCTGCAGTCAATAGAAATTAATAGGGGGAAAGACGTAGTATATACTGTACACGTTCTCCTGACGAGACCTCAAATAATCTTCGTAATATCTATCAAACTATAGATCCTACACATCCACTGGACGTAGGTTCTGAAAGTGCAATATACGCTTCTCGCTAGAAATCTAATCAAAAAGCATTTTAATGGCCAAACTATCCTATCATTTTTGATTTTCCAGAGAGGGTTATTTGTGAACATATGACCCACCGTAGCGTTTGCAGTCAACGTGAGCACTAGAGGTCGAAAACTTTAAAACGTGATTATAGGTCGTAATAAGCTGCTTGAACAATCAACCTATTTGGTCGTATGAGTTGGAGGACTTGTTGCGGAGAAAATAAGTTTCTAGCTAAACGTAATTGAGAATGAAGTATGAAACGACTAGGTGGGAGAAGTACTCAGATCTTGTACTTGATTACAAGTAGAAGTACCAGAGTGTAGGAATACTCAGGGTCCTGCAATCAAAATGTACATCAAGTAAAAGTAGAAAAGTATGATCATCAAAATATAGTGAAAGTAGCGACAGTAAAAGTAGTCATTGTGCAGATTGGTCCATTTCAGAATAATATATATGATATGTTTTATAATGATTGATCATTAAAGTGTTCTCAAAGCTGGTAAAGGTGCAGCTAGTTTGAATGACTTTGTATACTGCAGGGTAGCTTGTGAATTTACTCCAGGTGGAACTAAAGTCTGATTTAGACTAATAATGTATTTATATATAATGTAAGTGCTATATAAATAGAATTGCCTGCCTTGCCTTGCCTTGATTTAACACTTGATTATATTTCACATCATTCATCCACATCTGTCAAGTAACTAAAGGGATTAGTGGAGTAAAAGTACACTATTGACCTCTGAACTGTAGTGGAGTAGAAGTAAGAAGAAGCAAAACAATTTAAATACTCAAGTAAAGTACATGTCCCTTCAAAATTGTGTATGTAATGTACTTTGCACCACTGCAACATGATGCTTGTATCTAGTTCTAACATACATCCCAACACAGCTCATTATTTTTAATTAGCCACACCTTTTAGCGTGTTTGTGCTAGCTGTGGTGAATCCAGCACCTTCAGCGGCTCCAGACCAGAGGCCAGAGTGAGGATCTGACAGGCTACAACAGACAGCAGGAGAATTGCACCGCTATTGTGACTAATTATATTTGAATCACAGAGGAAAAGAGGCTGAACTGATCTGCCGGGCTCAATGTCTTTCTCCCTCTGTGTGTGTGTGTGTGTGTGTGACGTCAAAGAGACACAAATGAGCAGTTTGGCTATAAAAAGAGAATGCGGGGAAAGGACCAGCTGCAGGAGCATCAGCAGCTCTCACCCACGCACAGCCTCTCTTCACTGCAGCGCCACTCTCTCTGTAATGAGCGAGGAACATCGGAAAACAGCGGAACACAGCAGAACACAGCGGAACACTGTGGAACACTGTGGAACACTGCGTAACAGCCTTACTCTGTCATTCGTGCACATGCTATTGTGGGAGGTTTGGTGCATTTCTGAGACATCTATGTGTCCGTGTTCTGAGAAATATGCGCATGCGACAGTCAGTGACAGTGTGTTAGACTGAAAAAACTGAAACGTTGACTTTAATTAAGTGTATTATGTCAACAATTTCTCATCACTGTATTAGGTTAGTTGAAAGCAATATTTAGCAATAGTTGAACCTAATATTTTCAATTCAAACTGAATATTATTCCTTTCAACTAAACTAATAGATTTATGTGAAATCTGTTCATATCGAATTACAGTCAATGTTTCTGTTTTTGCAGGAAAACCAGGCTTGGGGGGTATCTGATACAAAAAAGTTAACTGTATCCCCCTACAGTTACATTTTAAAATAAAGATAAATATATTATAGGGAGAATTGCCGCCTGAATTTTCTTATGGGTTATTATTTAATTTAAATATCATTTTACAAATGCAGTTCTTGATCAACTGATTTAAAAAAAAAATACGTGTGTTTCATTTAAATTAGTCTATTAACCAGAAACACTTATAAATTACTGTTTTGTAGTTTAAGATGATACATTTGGTATCCTAATTATCTTTCTGTCTCTTTCTGTTTTCTTACATAATACACCTAAGTAAAAAACATCTTACTGATATTTATTTTCTCTTGTATTTATTTGCATTGCATTTTACACTATTGGTGTCTACAGCACTCAGTATATATACAGGCTGTGGATTGTTTCCTTGGCAACACCTGTCTGTTTGGATGGCTTAAGGCAGCAGCATCAGAATAACAGGTATTGGAACAGAGAGGCTGAAGATAATAATTTGCAGATTCAACATATAGAGCCGGGGGGATGGGGACAGCTTTAATGTGTTCAGACACCACTGAAGCTGTGTTTGGTCAGCCACAATCAAAGAGGACTATATTGTTTGAAAGGGAAATGTTAGTCTTCCTCAGCTGTTACTTTAATGCTTAATGTTAGAATTTGTATTTATTTGAGTGTGCGTTTTGAGACTTGTCCTTGATTTGTCTGTTTAATCCTGAAAGCCTCTCTCTCTCAGAACGTGCCTCACTGCTGTTTACTGAGATCTAATTCACTAGCTGTCTAATCTGCACTTCAAACAATCCTTCTGTGTTGTATTTGAACTCATCTCAATGGTTTTGTCTCTACAACAGAAAAGGACTGCTCATGTGTAACTTTTGGCCTTCTGTCCTCTCTGTGTCCACTTTGGAGGACATCACGGCCTTTAGGGAGGAGGTGTGTCACTTTGACTTTTCTCATCTGTCCACGACCAGAAGGCAGTGTTTCTTTTTTACAACAATGATCTCCATCTTTCCCTAACCTTAACTGCATAGTTTTTATTGCCTAACCTTAAACAACTCTTAAACTAAGACTATTGATATGTGTTGGTCACAAACTACTGAATTAACATTTGCTTTTTTGTGTGTCCAAGTAGTCCTGCTACTTCTGTTAGGTGGCAATACTTCTGTTATGTGGTCGGTGAACAAAGCACTATGCTAATAGTTTTTTAAAAATCGTTTTTTCCCCACTATTTAATTAAAGTACCACTATACCATAAACGCAGCTTTAAAAGACAACACTATACAAATAATCCACCGTTATTTTGTCTTGGGTTGAACAATCTTTCTAACCCAAATGATCCTATTGATAGTTGGCGAGCTTGCTAGTAAGCTAGCTAGCTAGCTAACAGCAGCACTTCCAGCCGATTTAAAGGTCCCATGTCATGCTTTTCCGGTTATTACCCGTCCCCTTGTGTGTTATGTAGCTTTTTCTGCATGTAAACGGTCTGCAGAGTCACAAACCCTCAAAGTACACCTGTAGCGAGTAAAACTCTAACACAGAAAATACCTGTCTATGCTGCCCCAGAACACCTCGTTGTAGATTTTTGTTTTTCCATTTTGTTCTTCCGGGGCCTATTGACGTCACTAAATCCATATGGACCAATTGGCTCACAGCTATATTATATTCAGTATGTATATATATATGATACATATACATGTACATATGTACATATAATATGTATATTGCA
Organism: Notothenia coriiceps; assembly: GCF_000735185.1. Lineage (NCBI taxonomy): Eukaryota > Metazoa > Chordata > Actinopteri > Perciformes > Nototheniidae > Notothenia > Notothenia coriiceps. The sequence goes on along the minus strand of NW_011357550.1, from coordinate 11,269 downwards.
AATATATAATGTTAATAGATACATCAAGTATTTACTACTGTATCTCCTGTTACGTAACCCTTTCAGTACACAGTGATGTGTTCTGCCCACTCCAGAACTGATTTAACCCTTGGATGTAAAGTTCTATCTCAGGTGGACGTTCTATAACAACTTGCATCTTGAAAAGCGTTTAACAATACTTAAAAAAATACAGAGGCGCTGCTTTCCATTGTTCATAACATTCAGCTCTTAATTATATTGCGTGGGTCTATACACACTATTTTACTGCATGGTGCAATTTTTACAATTATAAATTGAAAACTGAACAACAATGGTGTGCTTTCACTTTCTGTCACTCCTGGCAGTATGTTTTAAATAAATGTCTGGGTAACAGTTATTACATGAGTCATTCTGCTGCTTGTTGAGACGAACAGATGAGAGTCTGAGCCAGAGCTGATCTCTTTGTCTCTCCCCCTCTAAGATCTACTGGATCCAATCTGATCATCCATCCAATCAGCATTGGTTTCTCTCAAATCATTTTTTTTTTGGATCTCTTAGGATTCAGCAAATACTTTCCGAGTGGTAGAATTTCAAATAATGACCTGGGTTTTTCAAAATTGGCAGGTGAATGATCTTTTAGAAAATGTTTTTAAAATATGAGAAGCACAAACTGGTTTAAAGAAATAATATTATGTAGAAACGCCCAAACCAAAGATATGCCTCATAATGTGTTCAATGAATAACAACCAATAACTTTAAAAAAACACATTTGATGTCCTTTAGGATTCTGTTATTATGCCACATCTGTGCAGAATGTGTTAAACTTATTGACAGGAAGTTAATTCCTGTAAAAAAAGTGGCAAAACAGGCCTTATAAAAAGTGGGAAGTATGACATGAATAATTATTCAGAACAAGGTCAGACATGGAGGAAAGTATTCAGTATGCATTTTCAGCTAATTGTCACCAAATTAAATAAAAGAAGCTCAGGAACACTGTACAGAGAAATATAATACATTCCTGCTAGCATAAAGGCCCAGACAGTAGACCACAGTGTACTGTTCTAGTGTTGCAAATTCTGATGTATGTCATACATGTGTGCTGTACTGTAAATAAGAATCTCTAATCATACACACACTTACAGACACATTCAAAACATATCATCCCACACAGTTGAGCACAGGTAACAGAACAACACTAGCAGGTGCTGGGGAGATTATTAACGTTTATAGACAAAACTTACCGTCGCAACGAGTCAAGCGTTAATCCTCCTTTGACCTCTTAGTATTTCCCAGATATAGAATTTATTAAGGGTGTCCAAAATATATGTAATTTATTCTTTTTTTATGTTCTGTACAGCAAAAGTCCATATAGAAATGCAGCTCAATTATTGCTTGTCTTTGATTGTGTTCCTGAAAGACATTGCACTGTAGATTTAAGATATTCTTTCTTTCTGTCCCACATTTCAAGGGTTTATTCAACACATCTGATCTGAACCCAGTATTACACCCTATCAAACCCTTTGCTGAATTCATTTGTGAGTTGACTTAAAAATAACTCAAGTCACAGATTCTGTTTGCTGTAATAACATTCGGTCTGCTCAGAGGAGCAGCCCAATTCAAGTTTTCACAAGTTAATACTGAACATAAGATATAAAAAGTTGATTACATATGTGCTGGACACACTGAAATGAGTATCTTTCATTTAAACATGGATGCACGCAATTTTGTTTTGTTCGCATCCACTTTTAATTGCTGAAGTCTGATTGCTCCATGTCGGACAAATGCTGCACTTTGGTGTATTTTGTTGGATGCCAAGTTCACTGAAATGAAACATAATAAAGGCTTCCTAAATTAAGTGACCCTCCACTTGCCAAAAGTAATAAGCTCAACCCAATTCAAATGTAAATGTAGTTCCACTATTGGGTTACATGTTCAAACTCTGCTTCCTGTACAGTATATAGTTAAACATCTCCCCAACACTTAGCTCAACACAGCACTTCAAAAATATAGCAAGAAACAATCCACAAAGACACAAACAGTGAGGAAAAGATAACTGGCAGAAAGGGAAGCAATACTAAATAAAAAATGAAGTCTACAAACAGGAAGGGATGTCGTTCTTCATGAGGTCATGTCATCACCTAGCATTCAGAGAGTAAGGCTACTGACTCTGCACTTACTTCTCTCTTCAACTCAAAAGGAGGAAAAAGGAGGAAGAGGAGAAGGAAGAGGGAGGCTCTCCAAACCAAGAGGAAGTAAAGGAGGAGGGTGGCAGGGGGTGGGGTGGGGGTGAGTTGGGTGAGTGGAGGAGAGGCAGGAGGGGAGAAGTGGGGGAGAAGAGGGAGGAGCTGGCAGTGGGGTTCAGGGAG
>NW_011357550.1:0-8893 GCF_000735185.1 Notothenia coriiceps | reverse complement strand
AAAATCACTCCTGTTTTCTTTTTGTCCTGGTTAAACTCTTAAAAACATCCTTCTTTTTCATTTAATAGAAGATAGAAAAAATATACTTAAATGCACTAAAACACCGGGTGAAAGGTGCGTTACAAATGAAACCTTTCGCATCCCGCTAACTAATTTGATTCTTACTAATGTTTTTCAATTAAGTGTTAATAGTAAAGCCCTAAAGAAATGTGATAAATATAGAGCCCTCATTAGTTTATAAGAGGATTGACATCTGAGCATGCAGTGAGAAGAGCATTAAACATGTTTAACACAACACACACACACACTCACAATCGTGTGGAGTGTGGCGCAGTGGGTTGTGCGTTGGCGTTGGGATCAGGGGGGCACAGGTTCAAACCATACTTGCCAACCTTTACACCTCAGAAATCGGGAGCATTTCAAAATGCAAAATTGGGGGGGGGTGGGGGGGGTGCTAGTGGATCGCCAGAGCTGTTAGATTAACATTAACATGCTTATTGTAGTTGTAAGTGCACTGCCTTGCGGCCTGTAGCACCATCCTTGATGGAGCATATGTGTGGGCTGGACCTGTATTTTACAGGAAAGGAGTGAGCAGAGAGTAGAGTAGTTGTCGATTCTTGTTCTGTTTTCTGTGAATATCTGCCTCACCCTCTCAGACTTTGAGTTGCACGCGCTACTAAAGAGACGTGTTACCATGGAAACCAAACAATGGTGTAGCTGTATTAAAGTCCGAGTGGAGACAGTTGTGTGTAAATCTGATTTTGTCAGAAATCGGGAGAAATGCGGGAGAAATATGACCCCGGAAGGAAACCGGGAGAGGGCAATCAAATCGGGAGTCTCCCGCGAAAATCGGGAGGGTTGACAAGTATGATTGTCAACTAACCATTCAGAAACGTCCTGCTGCAACCGAGATTACACCTCCACCAAAACCTCCGCTGCTTCAGGGTCAGTTTCTGGATCAAATTGATAATATGCTTGAACACATGCATTGCTCTGAGATGACATGTCTATTCCACACTCGTAATCACAGCAAACATGGTAACGTGACTCTCGCCGGCTCATTCCCCCCTCTTCTGCAGGGGGGCGTGGTCAGCTGCTGCTCAGATTTTCAAAGACAGGCTTGGAATAGAGCGAAAATGAGCGAAACGAGGCATGGCTAAAAAATGATTGTTTGGTATTTTGAAAAATAAAATGTATAAATATACCTTATATAGGTATGGTCATACACTATATCATTTAAATATAGCATGATAGGTCTCCTTTAAATGAGCCCTATTTACAGGGTCGATGAAAGGAGTTTGTTATAGAGATTTAGCTTGTAGCGTTATTCCACCGTTCAGCCACACTGCTTGTTGTTTTCTCTTGTTTGTTATTTGGTTATTATTAAGTACCGTCCGCCAAACTCAAAAGTGTGTGCCGTTATGTCTTTAACGATATTAGTTAGATTGTGTTACTGTTTCTAGCATGATCCCTGTCATTTTGATACAGAAATTAGCATAGCATATAACATAGCCTTTATCTAAAGCAGTCACTAGTTCCAGGTGGTAAGAGTACCGGTGTCTGATCAAATATCTATGTATAACATTCTTGCTTTATAAATCTTTTATTATTTCTCAGATGTTTTGAAGCAAAACGTTTTAAGTTAATTTTTGCCATCCAAACATAAGAAGCTCTCCGGCAGTGGCTCATTCAGTAGGGCAGTGACCATCAACTGGTGGCCCGCGGGCCACATCCGGCCCACCAGACATTCTCATCCGACCCGCACAGCAGGGGTGACTGTGGCGTTGGCGGAGTGGTTAGTGTGTTCGTTTTTACGTCTCGTGAGTAATGTGCACCGGAGTCCAACAGAGAGGCAGCAGCTGACTGCAGTAGCCTGCGTACTGCGTAACTTTCCCTGCCCTGAAGAAGAAGTGATCCTTCGTTAGCGTGAAGAGTCTGCTTTATGCGTTCCGCAGCAGTACGCCCGCTGCAAGGCTCCGGCGACTTGACAGTACATGAGCGTGCTCCACTAGCACCAACAGCTGCCCACTGCTCCTAGTACTAGTCTAGAATCCTGGTACTAGGATGGGTTAAAAGCAGAGAACACATCTCACTGTGTGTGCTGTGTGACCGTTAAAGAGGTTTTCATCCCTCCGATTATTCTTCTTCTTCTAAGAAGAAACCCTCATTAAGGAAGTCTCTCTCATTTCGCTTTGATTTGTAGTCATTGTTAATGAAAGATGGTATTTCTACTTATATTCTCAATATTAAAGCCTGCAACAAACATGAAAAGATATCACATTGGTTACTTTTTTTTCTTAATGGTCTAAAATAGTTTGGGCCCCTGTCAGTCACGGGCCCTTAGAATCGTCCTAACTTTTCACCCCCTTACGGCGCCCCTGGTAATGAGGAGTCCTCAAAGTGTTGGGATTGGTGTTCCATTAAGATTTCTATCCAAATATAATCATAATTTATTCGTTTTCTGAGTGATTTTTCCAAACATTAGTGGAGTCATGTGTTTATTTCACTGTTACACAGATTAGTCAGTGTAAACCCAATCAATAGAGAAGGTACAGTTCACTGCCTGATTTTTACTCAACTGTCCATTGAACAATATGCATATTAGTGCTTCAATTATTAGTTGAGTCTTTGGTAAGTTGATCAACAAAAACATCTGCCACTATTTAATGATCTGGTAGTTTTAACAAAAAATATGTAGTTGAAAATGTCGCTGCTTCCAGGTTTTGAAATATGATTATGTAATGTTTTTTCCCCTAATGGACTTCTATAGCCTCTTTCTAGTCTTTCCAGCACTTCAGAGCTTTGCACTGCATGTAACCATTTACCCATTGGCACCTTGTATGGCTGCCATACAAGGTGCCAAAGTGCTCATCATCTAATCTAATCTCATTCACACACCGATGGTTATTCCTTCCCATGGGGATTGGAGGAGCAAACTTGCAGTCTTTCGATTTCTGGTCGAGCCACTTTACGTCCTGAGGACTTATGTGATTGTGGAATTCAAAATCTTTAGTGTTTTGAATGTTGGTCAAAAATGTGTTGATGTGTTAACTGAAAATGTACAACACAAAACAATTGGTAGATTAACCAATTATCAACATAGCTGTTCATTATTTAACATACTGAGCTCATTTACATTTTGATGAAATTATTTATATATATATATATATATATATTCACAGAAACATTTTCGAAATTGAACGATCCATCTATTTGTGGTTTGTGATTCCTGGCATAGGGACAATATGTACATCAGGGGTCACCAACCTTTTTTAGGATGAGAACTACTTTCAAAAAATAAAACAAGTCGTGAGCTACTTTTACTCCTCTTTTTTTTGTTTCTTGCAGTGTATATATTTAGCACATTTTAACATTATTATATGCTGACCTTTAACCTTTGTGTGCTGTTTGGGTCTGTGGGACTCGTTTTCAGTGTTTACTAAAAGAAAATGTGTGCAATTAAATTATTTTAACCTGCTTTATTTGGGGGTGGACCTCACATCCTCTAGGGGGGTCCGGGGGCATGCACCCCCGGGAAGATATTTTTTAAAATGTTGAAGTTAAATGCATCAATCTGGTGCACTTTGAGAGCAAAAGGAATGTATGGATACAGCTCTCAACACTCAGATGAAAGGGAGCTGTATACTTTTCAATAATCCAAGCATCTTTAGAATATGATCACAACCAATAACAAATCATTTAAACTTGTTTATTCTTATCTTATGTTACTTAGTTAGCATTCTTTCTTTTTATTTATGCATATTTTACTAATCACTCTCCTTTTAAACTGTATTTTTACTGTCCTATAGTACACATTGGAATGATTTCTTACTTTATTTTTTACAACACATTAAATAGATAAAGGTGTGCTCTCTTTCTCTCTCTCTCTCTCTAGCTCTCTCTCTCTCTCTAGCTCTCTCTCTCTCTCTCTCCCTCTCGCTCGCTCGCTCGCTCAGAGGCTGTGTGCAGCTCCGTGGCGATGACGGCTTGCATTAAAAAATAATAATAAACATATTTGTAAAGTGGGGGGACACAAACAGGATTTCGAAAAGTGGGGGGGGGACATGTCCCTCGTGTCCCCACTGGACATTACACCATGCGGTGCCGCTCTACATTGCTTTTCTTCCCGACTGCAACGCTGGTCCCGCAAATCAAGCAAGAACGTGAGTGCGACTAAGTGCCCGCGGGCACCATGTTGACTACCCTTGCTGTACATGGTACAAATATATTGTTGGGTTTTTTCTAATTATATCAGAATTGTCTAAAGTTGCATGTTAGTTGATGAACGTGGCTTATTTTATATTATGCCTAAAGCCCTTATTTAACCAGTTGTAGTGTGTCCACAGCCTTGATATCCAGTCATGGCTCCAGTCATGTAAATCTCCATTTCTCTTCCAGACAAACATTAAAGCAATACAGGGATTTTGTTAATGAAGACCCTGTAGTTTGACCCAGAGTAGCCTACTAAACTGGGATGCAAGTCCACTGTTCAGTTGGAAGGGTTGTCATTTAGTAAAGTTTGGTGATGTAGAAAAACATAAAATTCAAGACATAAACCTATCCCCTTTCCATAAACATAGGTCCCCATCTGTGTCATTAAACCCTTTTTACACAATACATACATTAAGAGATATTTAACCTTTAGACTAACATTATTATTTTCTACTTTGAATCCTACAGCTCACTGAAAGGTTACTATACTGAATTTTAAACAATATAATAATCTACCTATTCTGATTTAGTTTACCCAATGCATTTTACCTTCTTCTTTTGGATTCTTAGTATTTCACAAGTGTTGGTTGGTGCCCTCTTGGTTTAACCTTCACATAACTTTATGGGTGTTATCCCTAGACGAGGAGGTATTGAGTTTCACCAGTGTCTTGAAAGCCAACATTATTTCAGTACTCTGAATGTCTAGCTGCCTAAAAAGTTCCCAGAATACAGCGGCAACGCAAGTCTTTGCTCTCCCTGCCCACTAACTGGGGGAAAGTCATCTTTCTAACTGTATCCAAAGAAGCAAACATCCATTGTCCTGGAATGAATTACTGGCATTTCTGCTAAACTTGTAGAAAATGACCCATGTGGCAACAAATATATATAAAAATGAATGTGCCAGGACAAGAGCTGTGCACGTTCTGGAACTTGTGGCTGAAAATGTAAGAACTTCAGAATAGCCACCTGTCTATTACAGTAAGAGATTCAGATTGGTTTGCCCTTCTCTAACTGAAGTGCAGTGTTTGGTAGGACTGAAAACCTGAAGTTTCAAAAGACTGGATTCCACTGACATAAAGGAAACATTGGTGAGGAAAGTAAGTTGTGGAGAAAAGGGAGGCAACAGAGGGTGGGAGTGGGGGTGAATCGACTGGTGTTGGATTGGGAGTGGGGGAATTATTATTTACCTGTAAGAAATGGCAAGTGCGCTCCTGCTGCTGACTGCCCCTAGATTTGACTAGAGCTCTATCTAGGTTTAGGTTACCGGGTCCTGCGCTGGCTCGTAGCTGGTTGTGGCTGCTGTTGTTGGTGTAGACCTCTCGGGCCCTGCTCACCGTTAGGCTTGACGACCACGCCCCTTTCTTCACAAGGGGCCCGTCCACAAGACCCAGTGGCAGCAAGGAGCCACTTCCTCCAACGATACCGCCACCGCTGTTATTGCTGCTGCCACTAACTGGCACGCACGCCGACGACGCTGTGTACTTGACATCGTTGTTGCTCCGGGAGACTTTGAGTGCAGAATGGTGGTGTGTGTGGCCGTGGTGTGCATGGGTGTGTGTGTGCTCGTTGAGTGTGCCATAAGGGTCCATCATGAAGTACTGCTGGGACTGCGAGGAGGAGAGATTGGGGAGGGGACTCTGGGGGTACTTGTGATGGTTTCTGCCGGGATAACGGCCCATTGTCATGGCGATGGGTGATGGGGACATGGAGGGTGAGGGTGAGGGTGGAGGTTGGTGATGGTGAGGGTGGTAGAGACACAGCTCCCGTTCTAGGTTGTCATCTGAGCTCCAGTACCCGGAGCCTGGAGCAGATGCCGAGCCGTGGAGCTGGTGGTGGTGGTGGTGGTGGCTTCGATGCTTGGGCTCTGCTGATCGACAACGCTCGCGGCTCTTGCTGCGCTTCCGGTGGCGCACTCCCCCTGGTGGAGTTTCACCCTCTAGGCTGGCCCTTGAACCACCACCACCACCTCCTCCACCACCAACACCACCATTAACGCTCCCATTATTGGCCCCCTTGTTGGATTGTGTGTGGTGTGGCCCCTCCAATGAGTGTGACTTGGTGAAGAGTTTCTGGACCGAGTGGACCAGGTGACGGATTCTCCCTGGGCTGTCATTGTTGATGTTGTTGGCCCCCATCCCCCCACTGTGGGCCAGCACTCCTCGTTTGTACTGCAGTGTGTGGTAGCCATCTCTGGAGAATGATTGCTGACGCTCAAACGGGTCCGCAAAGTTTGCCGGTACCCGGGTGGGCGTTTTACCTCCATAGCCCCCTCCACCACCTCCTCCCCCTCCTCCTCCTACATATGGTACCATGGCCAAACCCTCATCCTTTACCTCAGGATGGTGAGATGAGGAGGTGGAGTGGCACCTCCTTGGGAAGGTTCCATAGGGGACGATGCTGTTGCTGTCAGAGGGGTACGGGGAGCGCTGAGCATTGTAGTAGGCCAGCTCAGCTGAATGCGGCATGGGAATGGGCACAGGCATGTCGTTCTGACTGATTAAGTATGGCTTGCGGTCTACGTGGTGACCCAGTAGATCGTACGACGGTTCATAGGAGACCACGTGATGGTGACTCCGACTACTGGACAGGCCTTTCATGACAGGGGGAAGGATGGGTAGATGTGAAGAGGAATGGTATGGATGAGAGATGCCGGCAGGCCTGTGACCAGAGAAGACTGTCCCTGAGAGGAGAGCTGCAGACTCTGGAAGACAGGAAGAGAGAGGAGCCATAAGACTGACAGGTAATGCAAGTCAACAAGTAACAGCCAATAACAATTCAAACCATAGAAAATATTAAACCCCTCATTTAAAAGATTGTTGCAGGAATTAATCTTTAAACTTTGAAATGATTAAGTCAAATGTAATACCTTTTTAAGACCTTTTTTAAGACCCTTTCCATACATTTTAAGAACTCATCGCAACTTCGACTTCTAACCGGTTACATTGGCAACACACTTTACCCCACATTTACTATATTGATTGTAAGATAGCAAAACTAAACAGAGTGCAGACAGACTACTGAAGCCTCCTCTCCACCTGAACTTCAACCTCTCTGTGAAGGTCAGGTTTAATGCAGTTTGCTGCTTTTTCGCTTCTGTAGACAGTGCTCTTTCATTCCAGTAAAACTCCTCAGAAAAAAATTGAAACCAGTATTTGACCAATAAACAAAACAATTGACAAAACTTTGAACTATGAAATATATTAAACTTTGGTGAGCTTCAGCTCCCTCACAAATACCCAGGGGTTAAATTGGGCCGGGGCTGTCCGGGGCTAAGCCATGGCACATAGGACGATGCTCTGACGTCATCACCCTCACACATTTGTCATATGTTTACAAAAAATGATATATATGTTAAGACTTTTCTCGTTCTTAATATAGACTATATTTAGGGTCGATATGTGTTTACTTTACTTCAAAATAGCAGATCTCTGTGACCGGATATAGTTTTGCTTAGACCCCGGCCCCACGAGGACGCATACGGTAACACGCATACGCAAGCGCAAAAAAGTATTCCGTTCACACGCATTCGATTCATTAACGTGTCCGTTCACACTAGACCGCTGGAAATGCTGGAAACGATGTAGTACATATGCCAGGCCTGTAAGTGGCGCTGCTGCCGCCACAAAATACACCAAAAGCAGCGAAGAAGACCCCGGAGCATGGTTGCCATGGTTGCCTTCTGTTTATTCTCCGCGGTGGACGGCGTGTTCTCCTGCTGTATATCTCTCATGTAGTCCACCAGCAGATGAAAAACGCCCACCTCTCCGCCTCATCCAAGGAACGAGGGGACCGTGCGGCAGAGTTTCCGTAAAAAATATGTTCCGCCGGTCAACATGTCCGAGTTTAAATCTTCCGTACAAAATTAGAAAAGTGCCGGTCAGAGGTCTTCTTTGTTATTTATTGAGCTTTAAAACAAATTGATAACGACTCTGTTCTCTGTATAATAATATAATAATATTTAATAAACAGTGACTGCCTCTCTTTTCCTCCCCCTCTTCTGACAGCCCAGCAGCAGCAGGAGACGTGGGGAGAGGGAGGCGGGCTATTTCATCATTATCAGAAAATGATCATATAGGGCAGGCCTATTCAACTGGCGGCCCGCGGGCCAGATGCGGCCCAGAAACAACTCCCGAGTGGCCCAGCCTCCCGTAGCCAAATTCCTACACTAGTACAGACCATGAACGCAACACTCCGCGTTGCATAGAAACCACAAAACCACTACGCAGCACGTTTTTTGAAAGTGCATCTAGTGGTGCTAGTAACGGTGGTCCTATAATAGCAACTCTAAAACATGTCTCTCTCAACTCTGAAGCGTAAACAGAGAAAAACGGTCATTGATCTTGTGGAGCAGATCCAAGTCAAGCTGGACCTTTTCGCGACCGACTTGAGCACCGGTCGGATGCTGCATTTTCCGACGCTCCCCAAACACATCACATCTCCGGCACAAATCACGGATGTGATGACAGATTTCATTGCGAGGTTGAAAGAGAACTTTGCCGGTCGATTGGATGGACTTGCCCTACCCACAGAGGTGATGGGCTTTGCCAGAGACCCCTTCACTGTTGCAATAGAGGGGGACATATCAACCAGAGCAAAGGAAGTGGTCCCCTGCATCGAAAAGGGGAAATATACACTGGAACTTATTGACATGCAGCGCACCAACGGGCCAGCGAAGTTTTGG